>NW_007578837.1:0-32831 GCF_000690725.1 Stegastes partitus | reverse complement strand
TCTGCCAGAAAAGAACAAATAAAATCAGCATAACATGTGGAAGATCATCTAATAGCTTTTAAAAACTGAGATGACAACATTGTATAAAATATGGAATTAACTACCCATACATTTTAAAATCTACCTTGACCAAGTTACACATCTTTTATGTCCCAGAAGAAATCTAGAGTTAATTTAATAACACAATGTGGGACACACAGATTGCTGGAGCTCCCTAATAATATGCTTTCCAAATTTATCAGCCTCTTTAACTGCTGTTACAAATTATTTAGGGATCGAAAGGCCTCATGGCACTGCATACGTAATATTTTATGTCTTTAACCCCACAGTCACCTGTTGGAGCTGCTTCAGACTGAGGACAAACCTTTCATGAAAAGCCAATAAAAAAAAGGGACAATTTTTGATCCTTGGAGGGATTTGTAACAGCTTTATTCCATTGCTATTGATCTTCCTTTAAAATGGAGGACACGGGTTACGCTACGTGATGAGCAAAAGACATATTTTCTCGAAGGCAAGTGTCCGGGGCAGCTGGTTGGCTGCTGTTAAAACCAGAAAGGTTCGGGTTGCAGCATCCCCCAGGGTGAAATGGTTAAATATTGAACAGTACTGACCATCTTCTCTTCATTTTCCCTTCCACTCTCCACTCTTTACACCATAAAGCTGAGGAGCACAGGAGAAATTAAAACATAATGCAAAGGTCTTTCCACTTATTGCCAGGCGAGCTTATTGATGACCTGTCACATTAACTCGCTTTGGGGAAGAATTATAGCAACAATTTGGAATAAAGTGTAGAACAGAAAAAGAGAAATCATTAGATCCTGGGGCTAGTGTTATGAATTACATGTAATAGCCTTTCTATTCATTAAATCTCATTGGCAGAGGACACTTTCAGCAATCCTGAAAAAGCACACATGCATACACACGAGGCGGTCTCATTTTCATATGTTGACATGAAGTTTTATTTGGACCTGAATTCATTTTTCTCTCCTTGTCTCCCCTCCAGGAGATTGTTGGGCTTGTGGCGGCAACTTGCTTCCTCCAGAATCACTCATGTCTTTGGGCTACTATCCCCGCTGCTCTTGTTCTGTAGTTGGTTCGCACAATGCGGCAGCATAATGTAGTTTATGACTGGAAATATTGGAAAAGCAGCGGCACTACAGACGTGATTGAGTTACCACCAGTGTAACACTGATTGTATCCTCCTGCTTCTGCCTTTGTTGTATTTTATTGCTGTTTTGAAAAGGTTATGGATTTTTTGCAGAACGTAGAGGTGCTTTGATAGATAGATTCTTACATGTGACTTAATTAATTCGTATGATTAATTATCTTGCTTTGCTTATAACTTCATGCTGTTACCCTGCTGACCACAATTTCTTTTCATTCCGAGAAGAAAAAAGAAGGTGGTTGAATATTCAAGATAGTGTCCACATGTGGGCTTTATTGAATGATTAGCCGAAGTAATTTGTTTTCAGAATCTAATTAATCCACTCTGACCTAGCAAGCAATAATGTGCAAGGACACACACACACACAATACGCGCACGCACACACACACACACACACACACACGTCTCGGCGATGTCTCCTATTTCCTGTCTTTCTAAATCTCCCACGTGCTGAGGTGCATGCATTGAAAAGTGGACACACAAGTGTCACTCGGCCCTCTGCTACAGCCTCCAGGGACTCTTTCATCTTGGCAGTAGAACCAGCATTAGATGCAGATTGGTGAATATCCAGTCTCAGCCAGAAAGTTGGGCATAATTGACTCATTGAACAAGCGAAGTCCGCGGGCACTTTTCAACACTTTCTCTCCTTAACTTACTCTGTTCGCCAGCACTCTTTCTTTTGTGTCTGCAATTTTAGCTCACCATCACTGAGGGGCGAATTAATGCAGAGTAACAGGTGTCTCTTTATGTTTCACATGTAATGCTGTAATGTGCAGTGTTTACCAGAAAAAGAAAAAAAAAAAGCTAACACTGTGCACATGTTTTCTACTGAATCCTTTTTTTTTCATATTTTATTTCAGGTTACGAAGCTGTATCATGTTGTGTCCCACCCTGACATTAGAAGGACGCACCTTTTGTTTTCTTCGCAGCACAGCGGTGTCGCTGTATCGCATGTGTTACCGTATAATGTCATCCACGGGCGCTCAGATTACATGCAGCTTTACGCGGTTAAACGACGACTGCACAGTAGCTCAAGATGTCACGCAACACTGCATGGAGACCATGCAGCAGGCTGCATTGCAGATTTTAAATGTTCTGCGAATGGCCAAATGAATTAGTTGAAAAAGCTATATGTAGCCACACAGTTTAACAGCATGCTGCTTTACCTCAGCTGTCATTGCTGCCGTTATTAATGTCTGTCTTCGCCCCCTTGTGCTGCTACCTGTAGGAGAAGGAGACACAGCTGCATCTACACCTGACAGCTCAGAGTTTGATGGAAGCTGTGAAACAGTCGCCATTTGCCAAAAAAAATTTAAAAACACAAGGCATGAAAATAGCCAGGCTACATGCAAAAAAAATAAATGTAATTGCGTCTGTTCTCTGTGCAGCCACTCCAGACTGTGATTACCTGTTTAATTATACACTCAATCAAGATCACCCAGTGACAAAAATAGGTTGTATTCAGCATCTTGAAGTCAGTGATATATTAAACAGTTTTTAGCCTATTTGTGGAGACAAAGATGTGCATTTACACCCACAGTCTGTCTTTTATTTTGGAAATGTTGAGTGCTGCCTGTAGGTAAAAGTGACTTCACTTCAGTCAGAGCTTATTCATGGACACCCAATTTTTTTTCTGATATGTGCTGACACCGATCTTTCTCGAAAACTTTCCTGTGAACTTCTCTGCCATCACACAGTGTTCTCAGTAACCTTCACCGTTGATTTTGCAAAACGTCATGATCGTAAAATAAAGATTCGGTTGCTGTCTCCATGTCGGAGATGCTGAAAATTGGAACAACCCATTTTAAGTTTTGTTTTGTTTTTTGTTTTTTTAAATTTTGTTTATTGATAACAAAGTAAAACAGAAGTGTGAAAGTTTTCAGGCAGGTGTGCCAAACAACATCCAGATAAGTACTTTAATTACATGTGAGTAAAAAGAAGGAAACAGCTGTGTGTGGAGTGCACTTTCACAGCATAAGTTTCTGTCTTTGCAGCTAGTTTTACAGCTAGTTTGGTTGTATTATTTGAAGGAGAGTGAAAGATTGACACATTACTTTTCCGTAGAAATCCCACAAGCAAGGAAATTGTATAACACACACACACACACACACACACACACACACACACACATGGCAGTTCATTAATTATCTCATTAGGACGCAACAAATTTCATTTCATTTTCATTTTAACCGCTAAAAATGTGGCTAGTCGCACCTCGGTTTTCAGGGCTTTTTCAGTTTCTTATGAATGAAAGAAATGTCAAGCATAATGATGTGCTCTCACACACTCAAAGACTCCCTGACCCACACCAGAGACACAAGGACACTGCAGCTCTATAAGCCCGCGCTTAAACTAGCTGCTGCTTTATTGATCTGAGCAACTGAAACCATTGCTTCACAATATCTTAAACAGAGAACGGAGAAAAAAAAGCATAATTCAGAAGAAGAAACGATGCCTGTAGGGTATGAATGTTAATATTAAAAAATTTAAAACCAAGGGGGTAAAGTGCGAGACAGAGAGAGAGACGTAGATGTAAGCTAAGCAGCGGTATGGAAAGGGCATTTGAACGGCATGCTGATATACAATGAATTAAAGGACGTCTGATCACTTCAGACTGCTCATACAAAAGATGACTTTAGATGAAAGACAGTGCAGAGGATGGTACGCTGTCAAGCCCAGGAGATGCTGTAACAATAGTTTACATAATGGCAAACATCTCTTGTGGCATTCTTCACTGAATGGTGTTTGAAGACTGAGATAAGGACACATATTTGACATGCTGTAAGCTGCACGTTTAAGAAGCATCCTGTGATGCTTCAGCTGCGCGCAGAGCTCGTGTGTTATCTGTTGATTTGGCAAACATATATCAGCCCCTGTCTAAGCAAGTGCAAACAAGCTTAGCGTTGGATACACGCTTGTGAGCCACCAGTGTGAAAGTAAAGAAATAGTCGCTGAACCTGGAATCTTGAAGCGAGACTTGGCTACTGTGCTGGGTTTGTAGTAGAAATATGTCTCATTTGTCCTTTTGGAGATAAAGTAGATACGGCTACATGGTGTTTCATGTCGGAAGTATAGTCGAATTTCTCTCGTGTATTTTCAAATGTGCTTACATTGCTGTTCGTGTTCTACAGACATATGGTGAGGCTAATGTCAGCTAAGGCTGTAACGCTTGTAGTTAATGAGCAAGCTTTTTTCTTGTAGGATCATCATTTCTGTCCACCTGAGCCCCCGGATAGGAAATTGAAGGGGCCACACGACAGCCGAATGGTTAGAATGCAAAACCGCATGGGCTAAAAGGCTCTTCGCTACTGAATTCCCAGGTTAACTTTTGGCCAAGTTTTCGCTGACTGGCTTTTTCACACATCGCATCTAAACAGAGGCAACAAGGACCAATTAAATCATCGCCACATATCAGTCAGGTACAATGAGCTGTTCAGGTATTCTAGACGTTAAAAATTCAGGAGTCAACACAACTTCTAGTTTAGTTTCCAGCATGTTATTTAATGTTGTCTAATCTGACCAGATAAAATAACTCTAAATATATTATTTCTGCTGACACAACCTGTTGGAAATCCCCATCACTACTGCAGATCTGTTCTCAGCAGCCCCATATGAAGGCAGCATCAGTGAAACAGATCAGAGGAGGAGTTAGTGGGCCAGTTTAAGAGCAACACTTCTGGTTCTGTTCGGCCAAGCGGCGGTTCACAGAAGAACCTGAACCCCTTTTAATTTATTAAACAAGCCTGACTCACAAGGCCAGGTGACAAGGAGGGTGTTATAAATATTAAAAGAAGAGTTTGCTCTGCCACACTCTCATATTAAATCACACCGAGAAAGAATGTATCTGCCCTTATTAAAAGATAATGTGTTCTGAAACCATAAAAATGTATAAACCACTGCTGTGGATCCCTCTCCTCCTCCTCCTCCTCGTTGTCTTTCCCTCTTCCTCTTGGTCCAAGTGAAATTTCAGCCTTTTTGTGTCCATCAATCTAGATTTTTTTTTTTTCCTTTCCTCTGTGCGTCTTTGTATACCCTTGCTGTTTTTTTTTTTTTCTTCCTCCTTCCGTGAATAGCAACAGACTAGAACAGAATACATAAGGACAGAGCCCGTTTTTTTCTCTTTTTTTTTATTTATCCTGACGGCACCCGCATGAAAGGCATTTACACATTGTAAATGAACATGATTTTATGTCACAGACTTCTGTTGCTGCATGAATATCAAATTAATGGAACACTCCTCTGCAGATCTACTCTTGAATGTCAAATAATCTTCCATTTGAGATGCTTTAAAAGCGTGCTCCACCAGTTAAGCAAAGCGCTCCTGTACCAATGTTGGACTTTAGGAAATTGTCCGATTGATGCTGCAAAACCAAAACCTTTTCACACATTCTTTATTCTGTTGCCGACAAATGTGACCACCAACAGTTGGGTCAGAAATTTGGGCGTGTGTTATGCTTAAATTTGCTAATGCACCATTGAACTTCTAGCCTCACACAGGAGATGGCTGGTAAGCTCGCTTCTTTTTAACATCACCACATTTTTTGTTTTTTATTTTTATTTATCTCAAACTTGTAGTTTTTAGCTTCAACTGACAGTGACTTAAGTGACACTTGAAGCATTTTATCAGACTTTTTTCTGCAGCTATAAAAGGCTCCATACAACTTTTCTTTTCTTTTTTTTTCACAAATGCAGTAGTACTCCCCGAGTAAACACAAAGAAATCAATAAATATGTTACTTGTAGCTGTAGGGAAGAGCTATAGGGAAGCAGTGCATAATTTGTGTAATGTCTTCCACATGACACGGGCACGTTGCTTTGCCAAAGCATGTGGCTGTTTGGTCATGGCTTGTTTGTGCCGCCCTAGGTTGTAACAGCCAGACTGAAGTGCAGCAGTCAGACAGTGAGTGTGTATGATGGTTAAAAAAAAAAAAAAGACACTCACCGCGGTGACAGATAGAGGTGAAGAGACACAACCATGTGTGTAACTAAACGCCCGAGTCCTCGCCCTGCTGGGTCCTGCCAGGGGAACATTCCTCTACTCTCTGCTCCACTGACCAAGCAGAACTGCAGCACAGTGAAACCACGCTACGCACGCCTGTGTGTGTGTCTGTGTGTGTGTCTGTGTGTGTCAGCATGAGTGTGTGTTTGTCCGCTGGGAGGCAGTGAAGTGTGACGGCCTGGTCACTCAGACCATGGAGACTTACGGAGCGAGAGCAAGCCAGCTGTTCAATTTGGCCACATGGGCAGACACAGAAAGAAAAGGAGAATACTGAGGAGAAACAGTGTCAATATACGACGTGGGCTGTATGTCTAACACGTCCCTCCATCACCGCCTCCCGTGCTCTGACATTACCATATTTTTAGGTACCGTGCACCCACGTGCGCACACGAGAGCATCAGGGTTTGTATATGGCGTGCCTTGGAAAAGGATAATGAGATAAGTCCTAATTTCTCAGGTGTCACGGACCGATATGAATAATACAAGCTCTTCCGTCAGCCGTCTCCCCCGCTGCTGTCACTGTCAACATTCGTATTTCTGTTAGATTCACCTACAGTGGGTCTTTACACCGTCGATGGGTCAGTATCTTGTCCTTACTCTTACCTTGAATAACCTGCAAACCAGACATTGTGGGGTAGGGAGAAAAAAAAAAAGGAAATCGGTGTGAATAAAGAAAAAAAATTGTCAAAAGGAAAGGATGGGTTTGGGTTAGAGGGGTGCGAACAGGCGGATTCTTCACTCTTTCATGCCTCTTCTATCATCTCTGCTGCTTTTTCCAACAGCTGGGGACCTGTAGCAACTGTCTAACACCTAATTCATTTTCCTAACAACAATTCATCCTCGCCAAGAAACAGAAAAAGATTGATCTCCCCTTTTTATTTTCCATGTGATGATTTATTTACTGTGTACCACTCTTCAACTACTGCCCCGGTTTGCATGTTGGGGACTCCTACGGCACTGTGGGGGTGGTCCTGAATTATTCACTTCCTTTTTCAAAGTCCCTCTTTCATTCTCTTTTTTCCTTCATTTTGCAGGGCGAATGTGTGTCTGCCTGTCTCTTTGTGTCAATGTGGTGTCCGTCTCGCTTCCTCTCTCTCTCTCTCGCTCTCTCTCTCTCTCTCTCTCTCTCCATTTTATTATTCTCAGAGAGCTGTGCAGCTCTGCTCCAACTGCATGATGTGAGAGGAGAGAGGAATGACAGCAGCTCAGAACAATCGTTAGAGCAGGAACGAGCTGGAAATAATCTTCTCTTTCCTCCTTTGCCCTGTTTTGTATTGTCTGTCTTTTTGCTCTTCCTCTGCCCTCGCTCCCTCACCTCACCAAGCGGCGCTTTCATCTGCTCTTTTTGTTTCTCTCTCTGTCTCTCCTCAGATCCCAATGCCATGGGGCAGCATGGCACTGACCATGCCTTGATCGGAGGAGTGGTGGCTGTAGTGGTCTTTGTCACCTTGTGTTTAATCATTGTTCTGGGAAGATACCTGGCCAGGCATAAAGGTAAAGCCACAGCGGACCAGACCTGAGTCTCTCGAGGCTCATGTGACTAGTGAAGCATGTCCTTCTTGTCCCATTAGAATACAGCTCTCCCCAAATTCCCAAGTTAGAAGGCTATGATACACCTGCAGAGGTGAACAGAAGAAGGAAGGCAATGAAATGTCAATGGATGTGTGCTTTTGATATGCAGCAAAAAGAAATAACTCACTACGTTTTTTTTTTTTTTTTTTTCGAAAACAATCCCAGAATCTTATTTCATTCATTTTGAATAATAATTTCATTTTGGGAAGAGAGAGGGCTATAACATACTTTAATTTAGTTGTGGCTTGGAGTTCTGATGAACACACATAAATCCACTTTGACATAATAGGAGAAAAAAATGCTCCTTGTAACTCTAACACTTGCTTTAGCATCATCATGTTTTTTAAGTTTTCTTCAGGAACAAAGTCATCCACTGATAGTTGACTTCACAATTTTAAAGTAAAACTGTAATAGCTCAGTTTGTTTTGTATCAATACTGCAAACAATCAGTATTAACTCATGAACCTAATAGCAATTTATGCTATCATATTAATAATTAGGGGAAGCGTAGATCCAAATAATAGATAATTGTACCCCCTAGATTGAGGTATGACAAATGATAGCACCTGGAGTAATATTATTTCATATCTTGGTGCTACCTTGTTGTTATATAGTTTCTAACATGACTAAGACTCAGAGAGCCCCATCAACATGCCTCCTATTTTTCCATAAAAAGCCACATGCAAATCGCTGACATTTCTGAGTAGACAACAACTTCTTCTGAAAATAAATATATGTGGCACATCCAGCTAATACATGCAGCTAAAGAGAGAGAGTGAAAAGAGAGCAAAAAGCAAAAGTTCCAAGTTGATGGTCAGTTTCCAGCACCGATAGTGTATTAAATTGAGCTCTTAGTAAAAACTGAGCGCTGCGCCGCATTATTTAGAGGTGCAACTTTAAGCCTTAACTGCCACCGTTGAAAACAATAAAGCTGTTTGTTGATGCTGCTCTGCTTTATCGGCGCAGGGTTGTTTTTTTTTTACCCACTTACTCTCTGCTGTATTTACATACACCACCCTATCCGAGCTCCTCGACATTCTGTATATGAATAATGTAGAATTACTGATGTTGTCTTCAGATGTGCTTTTTGCCTCGGGCTGCCTACACCATGCAGGGCTGCTTAGTATTTGTTTTCCCTGATACAGGTTTGTTTTCTCGTTGCCACAGGAACATACTTGACAAATGAGGCCAAAGGAGCGGACGATGCACCCGATGCCGACACAGCTATCATCAACGCTGAGGGCAACCATGCAAACGCAGAAGAAAAGAAAGAATACTTCATTTAGACTGCAGAGGGAGCAATGCAGCTCTCTCTTTCTCTCTTTCGGTCTCTGTATCTCTTATCCTCTCTTTCCTGTCTCCCACTTTCCTTCTTCACCTCTGGCCACTGCGGCCCGGCGTGTCAACGAGGAACCCGCAGGCAGTCCACAAACAGAGAAGTTCCCCATGTGGTTTCCTATTATTTCCTTCGATTCGGTCCATTTCTGTCATTTACATCTTGTCCTTTAATTCCTTCTTTATTGGTTTTTCTGTTTTGTTTTTTTTATTTCTGGCAGATGTTTTTCACAGGCAGCTTGCTGCGTTTTTCCTCGTCTCTGAACATGAATTTCTGGAAATCTGTGTATCTACCATGACTGCTTCTTACATGACCCCCCTCCCCTTGTACGTCTTTTCTCCCGTTTTCCCGCCAAACCAGACACCCGAACACACATTATATCCCCTTTGTTCACACACGTCCACAAACACATATCATATCTCACATCAACACGGTGCCTAAAAATACAGACGCCATTGAACTTCTGTCAATGCCTTCATGTATCGTCTGTCAGTAGCAATGTAAATGCTTTGTAGATGGTTAACTGGACCATCCTTTCATTGCTTAGCTCACAGCTTTTGATTATGCATTGCATCTTTTTTTATTTGAATGAAGATCTGTGCTGTTTACGCCTTATACATGTCTATCACACTGAATATGGTACTTTTAGATGATCCACCTCTCGCGACCCCACCCCCCTTCTAAATAGACTTGTAATTAAACAGTTGATCCCGGTGAGATAAGAAGAAGGTTTTGTGTAACATTGTAGCAAGGTTTGTCGGATAAGTGTATAATATGAGTTTCATTAGGGTAGGAGTAAATAAAGGGTAGTGTGGTATTGTTTAGAGCAGAGAATACACACCAAAAATATATGAAAGATACTAGATGAAGCATTCCATCAAGTAAACTCAATCAAGTATATAAAAACCATTTGCTAAAACTGCTGTCCCTATGTACTTTTACCTGTATATTCCTGCACTGTCCAGGCTGCAGTTTAGCGAAAACACCAACACCTTCAGTGTCATCTGGACAGCTTACAGTAGTTTGTGATTTTACATAAAGGGTTCAGGTGTACAGAAAGAGTCAATCTCCTCTCTCTAAAAAGCTGTATAAATTGTACTGAAATGAGTTTAGCATTTCACTTTGAAGAATTTTGTTTATGTTTATGTCACATTAAAAAATAAAAAATTAAGGCTTAAGGACCCCGTGAAATGTAAAAGAAACCATTGGGTGTTCATACGAGATAAGAACAAGAACACAGGAACAGGAAATGTAGTGTGACATTCCTCAGTCTTTCAGTAATTCTGATCGATGCCTCTCGTAAGCTTGAGGTGCAGGCAGCTTTCCACAGTCACTGGTTCATCGGTAAGCATTTAATCATACTCCAACTTTATACAAATACTGATAATAGCAGTTTGACTTCAGTCCCATTTTTTTTGTTCGCATTGCCACCTCCAAATTTAGGATTAAATAGCTTCTAACAGTTTGGTTAAACTGCTCTCACCAACGTGTCATGCTTCTTATTTCCATTTTGTCGGAGTCACTCTCCATGAACTTAACATTGATTTCCATTTCATGGGGTCTTCAAGCAAAAAGGAAAAAAAAAAAAAAAGGGGAAAAAAAAAAGGAAAACAAAAGAAATGGTGTGAGTGCTGGGTCATAGATCTGCAGGGGCCTCCTTTCCAAAACTAAAAACTGAAGACAAATAGAGAAGCACAAAAATGTCTGAATGAGTTACTGTGTTCCTTTGCCAACGACTCGATTGCCTTGGGAAAATGACTAGCGGAAAGATGACAAGGCTGTCTTTGATTCAATTATGAAAAAAGAACAAAAAAAAACAACAAAAAAAAACTGCAGTTCATCTTTTTGAAAATGTAAGCTAAATCATGTTTTTATATTAAAAAAAATGTTTCTAATATTTTTGGTTTAAATGGTTCTAAGCTCCCTGCTGTATATTGTGTCTGCTAAAATGTGATTGATTGTGAAAATTGCTGTTAAATTCTGGATTCCTGTATTCCCTCAAATTTGTATATTAGCCACCTTATCTATTTACTTTTTTTTTTTTTTCATTTTTCATTGCATAATCCTTATTGGAAAAATTTTAAAACAAATGTATTTTGTTTTGGCGCAAGGCATGTATATAATGTGTGAGAACTAAATTTTGGTAATACACATTAGCATGTTTTTGTTTGGTTCTTTTTCATGTTTAATTTATTTGAATTGAAGCTATTTAAGAGAGAACCACAATGAAAATATATTGCTAACTTAATTTTTAGAGAAGAAAAGTGGCTTCTTGTGTTTGTGGCATGCCCTTAGGTGCTACACATCTGAAGGATTTGGTGTTTTAGAAAACATGACCAAAAAAAGAAAAAAAAAGCGTCACTGAAGCAAATCTGAAAAAGAAAAAATAAGATACAGCGTACACTGGCTGCTTGTCTACAGAAATGCAGGAAAAATGTGCATTTGTCCTCACCAAATCCTTAAAATACGAGATGGAATTGAAATTAAAAGCAACATTATGTCGGTGGCGAGAAAGGTTCCACACATAAAGACAACCGTTACATATCCTAGTAAACAACTTTTGTTTCTTTTCATACATCCCTGCCATTCGTCTTTCATCAGTTTGCAGGAATTTGGCTGATTTACTCCCCTGTGAAACAGCGATAAACACATAAAGACTTAAAGGCAAGGCACTAATCTACTAAGAGGGAGCAAATTATTACCAAGGGCAATAAAAGAGTGGGCCCAGCTGTCTCCAATTCGGTGGCCAATTTACAACATTATGCAAATAAGGTCAGCAAGTAAGGTCTTTCTCTATGTGTTATAACTCAAGCACTGTTGGAGTGAATCACAAGTTGGGAGTCAGTCGGTCGATGGGCTCTGTTTTTGTCGCCTGTCAACCACTGATGTAGGATTTAGGTTGTATATTACACTTTTAAATATACGGATTTCTTTGTTTTGAAAATGCAGAAGCTTTGCCACAGTTTTACACTTTTAGTGCACTTCAATCCGCAGATCACAATTTACAGGTTTAACGTCACCGCAAACCTTCGGTAGATCCAGACTAAAGCGTTCTAGACTGACTCTGGTCTTTAGAAACCTTGTGTGTACATGTGTGTAGATACATTAATCACAATGATGTAAAGTCTTGTTCTTTTTGTTTTTTTTACTTCTCTTTTTGTTTTGTTTTTTTACTTTTCTATCTACTCATTGTGTCTTAAATCACTGATGGTGTCAATCACCTTTTCTGTTGCTTAAACGCCTCTTTGTTCATCTTCTTAGAGTGGTTGAATGAATCTGTTGATTCAGGAGTCAGAGGAACAGTTCAGGGTGTTTTGTATTAGATGAACACTCAGAATTAAGCAGGTCTGCAGTGAAGAGTTGGCATTAGAAGCGAAACAGGTGCCATTTGCTGAAATATGTACTCGGACCAGTTTGACGGACATTTCTTAGTAATTGGTAAAATGTGTGTTTTGTTTTGTTTTCTGAACACCACATGTAAATATTTGTTTTGACATGACGGTAATGAGCTAATTTGTTGCAAATGGCTTTTTATAATCGTTAGACCAAACCTGAATCTTGTTTAATTTGTATTTTTAACACCTTGGCACATACCACCATGCACTATTTTACTACAACAGAATCAGCTGTAGCTCTGTTACATCGTGGGTATCTAACTTTTAGTTGAATCTCTTTGTTGTCGTCGGTTGAAACTAAGCTTTAAACACGTCGTCTCCTTGATATCCAACATACATTGTTTTTGGTTAATATTCACTAGATCATGGGCCTCTAATTTCATCCTGGCAGCAAGACAGTAATAGCGCCAACATAGTTGCGGTGCCATTTTCATTGGGCACAATTCCATTTTCTGGGATTGTGTGTCTCTAATTTCCTGGCTCCAAACAAACCCACTTTCTTCAACTGAAGGTGTGAGTGGTGCAGCCGATGTTGTGCATTTATGCAGATTAAGCAGAGCAATACTGGCAGTAATTTTGGCATGAAATTGCACACAATTTTGTGAACAATTTTCATGTAGGTGGAGGCACATACAGACCGGTACAAAATCACTAAAAGAGACCCTTAATGCATACTGTTTTGCCTCTTTCACTGTATTTTGTTTTTTACAACCTAGCACATTTAAATGCACATTAAATACATATTTTATTATGTTGATAATCAGTTAAATGGATGGGTGGTTTATACTGCTGTAGATTGTAGGTTCATTCTCTTTCAGTTGATTAAAGCTGCAGCAGTAATCGTATGCCTGTGTGTTCTGCCTGTATTGGAAAACAGACAGTAACAACACATCTTCTTCTACTTAAAGTCACTGCTGGTGTTGACTTAGCGCACTGATATCATTTTATATATTGTTACCTTACAGAACACAATCATATCACCAGATTTCAGTGTATCTTGGAATGTCAATTCAACTCGGAAAGAGACGTTGTGACACACATTTGGGGAGCTGTTTATTTGTGCCTTGGCATCCGCACCTCCGGTCGCTCCTTGACCCCCCTCCTGCCCGTCTGCTTCTTTTAAAAAAGGGACGAGACGCTGATGCGATCGGTGATTATTGAGGCTTATCCAAACTCCACCTGCTGATACTGCACTGCGTATTCATCCTGCTACAGCCTTTTCACCACACTGCGCCGGCCCCGATCTGGTCACACAATATTTCAGTCGGTGCAAACACATACAGATACACACAAACACACACACACATGCAGTAATAGAGTCGACTTGTCCCCAGTTTCAGCAAATTAGAGGCCCATATTTGTTTTTAAAAAACATGAACCCCTGATTCTAAAAGGATGGATATGAAAGTACTGGCCACTTTGAGTTACAATCTGTCTAAAATACTGTTGTTTTCCATTTGAACTGGTGGTTTTTAATGGTTTTGTTCTCCACAGCAGTGATGATAACATGACACGGCCTGCTCCTGTCCTATCTCTCCTCCTCTGATCCTTCATATGTCTTCGCTGTACAGTTTGGCTTCAGTGCACTTCTTTGTTCCTCTGCAATATTGACACTAGAATCAATCAGCCCAGTTTCTATATCGTCACACTGATGACAACAACATGTGACACAATCGCATGTAGTGATGTGTTTCTTTTTTTTTTTTTTCTTTTGTTTTGCATCTCAGGAATATATTTCATTTAGATTTTTTTTTTTTTTCTTGATTTGTTTCCTTTCTTAAAATGGGGACTTGTGAGCACTTCTCACTCTGCTAGTCCCTGTATGCTGACACCATGTATTTGTTGAGTTTAAGATTATCACAATGTTAATAAAAATTATTCAGTGATTCTTCAATAATTCTGTCACCTTGCTGTCATTGGAATATTAGACTTAAGAAAACAGTTTTTTGATATGACATCACTGACTTGAAATACTGAGATTTAGAAATATGCTGCAAATAATCATGAGTTTCGAGAATGATAGAAGGTGTGTTTTAACGGGAATCTAATTTTAGCTTCTGGTATGTGAGCATCCCAATGCTTTTGTCCTCTATCATGTTTTTTCCTTGTAGCAGCACACATCTTTATGTATATCAGTCTGTAGATGGAAGGTGTTATAAGGCACTGTCACTCACTAAATACAAAAATATCCACAGTAAAGCTCAGTAAAGATCAGGATTAGAGCTAGACGTATGTTAGTTCAGCTTCTGATGTACCTTGGTGAAATAAGGGGGTTTCCTATCAAGCTGTACTGAGAGAGCTTGATTTGATATAGCACCGTAACGGAGGTGTTTCTCTCCCATTGTCTGTGGGATTTATTATATTTAATTTAGAGGTTCGTATGTATGAAATGAAAATTGTTGAATAAATAGTTGCCAAAACATCTGCATAAGCCTGATTCTATTTTTTATTTTTTGTTATTTTTTTAGTCATCATTTTGCTCCTGGACCCCTCTTACCTCAGTGTTCCTGAACCGAGAGATAAGCACTGATGATACACCATAAATACTGCTGCTTTGGAAACATCTGAATTTGCTCTCATGAGGATCCATGCACACACACACACGCACACACGCGCACTTGCAAAAACACAAGCAAACACATGCACAGACACATGTTCATGAATTTTTATTAACAAGAATAATTCATGCTTTTTTTTTTTCTTTTTTTTTTTGCTCCCTATCTGAGCACAGTGGCAGTGTTGTTATGATGCCATTCAATTTGTCGTGTGGAGTCTTTCAGCTGTCTCAGGCATTTTTCCCATGTTTGTCTGTACAAGGTTTTAATACTCCCACAAAAACAGTTCTACCTGAGATAAGTGGTGTAAGTACTTTACAATTAGTCGCAGCAAATCAGAGCAGTGTGGTGCAGGGGGGAAAAAAGTCATTAAAAAGAATGTGGGAAATGTGTGATTTGTTGTGACATAAAAGCCACTGAGGAGGGCAAAACATCTGAAAGTTTCTGCCCATGAATGAAAGGTCACTTATATCCACAGTGATTCAATATGTGTAAAAATGTATGCTGTAACAATAGCTTCTTCACATTTTACACTTTCCTTATAGCTTTAAATTTTCAAAAATATACTGCAGTAAATCCATAAAACTGAAACACTTCAGCAGGAATAGTCTTATATTGCAATAATAAGATCTGTATGTGTTCTCCTGTAAAAAGCCTTCAGTACTTGTGGTCAGATTTAGGGTATTGGCTTGTGATACGGCTCTGTCTGGAGATGGTAAAGTGAAAATCCTTTAAATCCTCACTATCATTTGTGTTCCAGGAGAGGTAAGAAAGTGTGTAAATGTAAGGAAAGATGGAGCACATAAAGAGGGTTGTAAGAAAATGAGAGGGGAGAGACTGAGGGAAGGTGTGGATGCAACTGAGCCTGGAAGACGGAAGGGAGAGGGGTGAGTCAGAAGATGATGACTGAAGGGGGAATTAGGTAATGGCAATAAGATGTCATGTTAGACTGAAAAAAGCAGCTGCAATCAGCCCATCTGTCAGCAATAAATACAGTCTGGAGAGGGCTGCATTTGTGCAGCTGAGGTATGATTCTTCTTCTGATGAAAAGTGAGGGGTCAGTGAAAAACTCAATTACCACTCAATCAATCAGAGCGGTTTTGTGAACTGGCACAGGGTGATCGAGGAAGGACCAGACAAAAAAAATTACTTTTTCATGCAAAATGTTATTTTGTACCAATGTTTTTCATCCCTCCTTATTGTCAAGCGGGTTTTGCAGATAACAATTTGGAAAGGAGCTGCATTCCCCAGGAAATAGAAGAAAAAATATGTATAAACTTTCCCAAATTTGCTGAAAGTTTTTCATTCATAGTATTCCAATTGTGTTAGATGGAGAAGAAGAATAACGAGACAGATGGAAGAGACAGGTGGGATGACAGGCAACAGTGGATTTGAAGCCACACAATGAATAAATACCGTGCAACAAAGTCCACTGAGTTGTCACGAAACCACAAACCCACCACTGTATTTTTGTACGCTTATATTCAACACCTTGTCAAGTTGATGCTTCACGGCCAATCACACAGTAAATGTAATGTGAAACTCAATGTTACAGTAATATCCTAAAATCATATTACCAAAAAAAAACCCAACAAACAAAAAAGTTTCTTAACAAAACACAGTAATTTCTTGGGAATGCAACAATCAAATACTTCAAACTCATTTACAAAACCAGAAGTTTTTGTCCAAACACAAGATTTCTGAAGTTATTTTTCTTTTCTCGCTCTCGGTTATTTCACTCATTGTAATAAATATTAGATTTGTCAATATGTTTCCCGATGAATAGAGGACAAAGCGGCTTTACTGAAAGTTTTTCTGAGCCGTATTCTTTTCACAAAGGGAAACAGGCGTATATTTTGGGCTCAACATTCATTTAAACATGAATAATGGATAATGAATGACCTCGAATTCGAACTTGTTACAAAGTTATTCAATAATAAGGTAAAAAAAACTTGACCACTATTCGAAAAAGGCCCCTGAGCAAAACAGGACACCGAAGTGTTTTAGAAAAATGAAGAAAGATAATATATTTTGCATTTGCCCTTAACATGCCAATTTGTGCAGCCTGATTAAAAATTGCTAGTTTGTTGCCTGCAGTGAAATGACAAGGGAATAAAGTGGGGAAATAGGGGGTAATATTGATTGATGCATTCATTTAGCGCAAGACTGTGTCGGAATAAAGAATAGTTCACCTCTTGGCCAGGAAAACAAATGACAAGTTAAACGCGTTGGTGTCGGATATTTTGATGTAAAGCCGAGATCCAAAGAAATTAGACTTCAGTCCAGACACGTGCGTCAGGTTTTCACGTAGCGTATAACTGCATGGATGTTCAGTGAATAAAGCGCTTTCCTGTCCCTTAGTTTAACTTTGGGAGAGAAGCAAGAGAAAATTGTACAAAACAGAACGGCAATTAGAAACAAGGATGCAGATGGTTGTGCTGGGTAAAGAGAGAGATCTGACACAGTTTGTCTCTATTTCTGAATGCTGCTGCACAAAGGGCTGTTTAAGATGAATGGCGGCCTCTGCGCACACATGGACACACACACACACACACACATGCATGCAGCTCTCTTTAAGTGTCACTTTCTGAATGTGCCACGGTACCGAGTCTCACACCTGCCCAGCGCTGTCAGTCTGCCAGCTGCGAGAGCTGAAGCTGTCTCGAAGGTATCAGCCGCTCCATATGCAAATACATCCCTCTTCTTTATGATGTGGATGTACTAGCCCTCATATCTGCTCGCCTTCTTTCAGTCCATTCAGTCGGCGCCACTTCGTTCTATCCCTCTATCAATCCTAATCTTTTTCCTCAACCGCTTTTCTTAATTATATCTCCAGCCTTCACACAGGACCCTTAACTCGTCTTCATTTCCCTCTCCGTCCCCCTCCTCTCCTTCGCCGTATCCTGTCCAGCTATATCTCCGTTTACCTGGCAGGATGATTCACTTTGGAGGATGACAGAAGAGATGTTAGTAGCCTTTGATGTTCGGTAATTGTGCTGACCATGTGTAGCCACAGCCTTGCCCGCACGGAGTCCAAATACACACAAATGCACGCTGTTTGCTGTGCTTCAAGATGCCATCAGAGAGAAAAAGCCTCTTTGATGTCTACAAGCTTTACTTTGAGGGAATTTTCCCCACATGAGCCACTGAGATCCTTAAGCAGCACCTTTTTGACTTTTTGTGAAGGCTCGGGCCAAAGACCAGAGGTGATCAGACAGGTGACCTCCAGTCAAGACATTTCGCAGAGACAGTGCTCCCGCGCCGGAGGAACATGCAGTGAATATAGACATTTTTCATGTGGTGAAAACAAAGTGAAATAACATCCAGAGATTCAGTAGTTTTAAAGATTAACTGTCTCATCTCTGCAAGCAAGATGTCAAATGTCATTGCACTTCAAATGGTTGGGCTTAAGGGAAAAGCACAATTTTTGGCATTTATTTTACTTGTCAGGCCATAAGCCCAATAAAGTCTGAAGCCAGGGATGACAACATGGGAAAAATAAGTCTGAATACAATAGACAGAAATGTCAGATGTGCTTCTTCGCCAATTTGGGTTATGGATTTCTGAATGTAAAAAAGTTATGCAGACAAAAAGCACTAATTTGTATTCAGTCGTCAAACCAGATTATTTAATGCTGTCATAATGTCATTAATGACTATTTCAATAATGTGCAGCATGTCAGACTCTGGATTTTACAAACTGAATTAGACAAATGAGTATAGGATGCATGTGATACACTGTTTGTGAGCCCACTGCTGTGAGGTGAAGGTTGAAATGAGTAGATTCCAATGAGAAGTGATATCATGGAGCAGAGTCCCACATGAACAAGGGAGATGAAGACAGGACCCTCAGGAGTCCAGAAGCTTGTAGTGGTGGTGGAGCAAAGTTGGGACATGGATGATAGAGACTAGTCAAGACACCATGGACTGTTGTTGCACCTGCTCTCAGATGTACGTCGCTTTGGATAAAAGCGTCTGCAAAATGAAATTGTAGGACGAGGTGGAGATGGACAGGAGGAAAGAGAAGTGAGTGGAGACAGGTTTGACAATGTGGGGAAAACGGAAGTGACGAATCCAGCCGCAAGACTAGCAAACATTCACCAAGAGGACTGGAGGCAGAATGCAAGTGAACACAGTACAACTATGAATTTGTGGACATTTTCCTCATTAACCACCACTGAGGTGCTTTTTGAGCAAACCTCACTTGCTACTTCGGAACTCCACTGTTGTCTACAAATAAGACTCTTGTATTAAAGGACAGCTTGCTGAGGGGATGTGTGTAGCTGCAGAGTGTTGTCTTTGTGTCCAGCAAACCAAACATTGGGATAAAATGAGATGAGACCAAGTCCTACATAGATGGAGAACTGTGTGTAATGTGTCGGTATAGGCTGTTTCTTTGTTTTGTTCCACACATCCATAAAAATGTCAGAGATCTGAGAGGAAAAAAAAGACGACGTCCTGGTGGTTAGTGGCTTACAGCAATGTAACGGCGGTGTTTCCAGCCTAACAACCCCCAAGAACTTTTGTTGTATGCCATCTCTCTTCTTCTGTTTCTTGTGTCCTTCTATAGAGCGTCGACATCGCCTTGCTTCTGTTCCACCGACTTCTGTAACTCCGTGTAATCTCACAGTTAGCATTTCTTTCATCATCTTGTGAAAAAATATAGAAGAATGTTCCAGGGGTTTGCTATCCATATTCTCAGACAAATTGGCATCCACTACAACCCAAGCTATAGGGTATTGAAACTGCTGTGAGTTTAACAGCTTAAACAACAATTACTTTGTGGCACAGGAGAAAAAAAAAAAAAAAGAAACTAGTGCGCTGGTGCTGTGTAAAGTTGACAAAATGTGGCAGAAGTTTTCCAACTGCTCATTTCATGTGGGAGAACATATCCATTAAAGCTGACAGTCTGGACATGAAACTAATAGCAGCTGTGCTGTTTCACATCTAAAGTAATAACAGCACAGAGCCAAAACATCACTGTATGGCTGTCCAAAGAAGCTCATTTTATGTGAGACACCAGTGTAGTAGGAGTATATCATGGTGGAATGTGAGCTTTATGGAGGATTGCAAAGCATTAGTCTGCCTTTGGCTGGATGCTGCCATGGTTGCAGTGATACTGCTAATTTATATCTGCTGCACAACTAATGGAGGACATAAAAGGCCTCGGGTCTGTCCATTCTAGACTGTGCGTTTTAGGGCACAGCTCCAAATGATGAGAGAGCACAGTGGTTAGGATATGTGTGTGAGAATGGTGGTGCCTCATTAAATTGCTGCAGAGTTATCATAGTTTATTAGAACAGATTACACTCTGTTTGCATTTTTGTTTGTATTTCATGCACACACACACACACATTTATATATATATATATATATAGACAAACACACACCACTTAGCATCTCCTCTGAAGGCTGTGTTATGTAATTGCTGCAAGCAGGTACGAACTCAAAAGTATTACTTGTTTTGCTTTGGCAGGAGCAGACTCTCTTTTTCTGTCGGTCCAAGTTCTCTTCTGTGTGATGTGGACAAACATAAGACTTTCTCACTGAACCTTGTATTTTGAAATTTATTTCAGAATGCATTTGCCGAACAGTGTCATGAATTAAGCATGATGTTGGTTCAGGCAGAGCGCAGCAGTCACGCTTGTATTGGCTTCATTGGTTCCGGTCGTTTTTTTCAGAATGTTTTACAACGATTGGCTCACTCATAGCTGCTTGGCAATGACATCCAATCATATTTATTCAGGTGTGCTGCGTGGGCTTTATAGTCTAATGAATGTGCTCGTGCCAATGACGTTTTCTGCTACAGCTGACATTTCTTCTTACCATAATATTATCATCAGCAACCACTAAAAAAATCCCTGTACGTCACATGTCTTCTGTTGCCCTCGCTGGCCAGTCGGTTGTCAGTCAGCCTGTTCGGTTCATGGGCCTCTTCAGCAGACATCTACTCACCACTGCGCCTCGGTCTAAGGCTGTGTGCCCGTGGCTACGGCTGCACAGGTGGACTGGTGTTGCTGGTCAGTTTTTGATGGGAGTGAATTAATGGAATCTGCATGATTTTAGTTGATGCTGCTGGATTTGCAGTGAGTATGTTTGTTTGCAATCAACTTAAGTTTGTGTGGCAGTTGAGTAAATATTTAGTGCTAGCTTTGTTGTAGATACCAAAGTGACAATTGGAAAATAACCATTGGCTCATGCATGTCCCTTTACTCGCCTTGGCTTATGGCTGTTCATGCCATGTCCTGCTTACTGCTAATTGGGTATGCTTTGATAATAACATTAATATTGTTCATATTAACAAATCAGCAATAAAATGAACATAGATATGAAAGTTTTTCTAAAAAATAAGATTTTAAGATACAATATAAAAACAGTCATCGATGTAACTAATCCAATCTCAGCAGGTAAGTCTGTCAAGAGTTTGGGGGCCAAAACTGCAAAAGCACGACAGCTCGTACTCACCAGCCGGTCTCTGGAAAAGACTGGAACTCTACTGTCTACTGATCTGCTCTGTATCTATGTACTATTTTGCTGCATATGTCATTGCTATAACATTTGGGCAGTGGGCAGATCCAAAGGATCTGTACGGGAAGAGTAAGACACTCCCGCCCTCCATGAGTCAGACAGTCCCACCCTTGGCAAGTAGGAGCAACCCTTAGCCCCCCTAACCTGGGACACGAGGAAACTTCAGTTTGTCTAACAGTAATCAGCGTATTGAGCTACAGCACGATGCGTTGCTGGCATTCAAGTGGATTTACAACGTACTTGTTGCCCCTCATCCTCTCGTGGGTTCATCACATTTAGACCTTGAACTGGCATATTGTTAGAATCCTACTGCATCTTATCTGCTATGTGCTTGTTGTATATCCAGAATACCAGATTGCAGTGGCTGTTTTTTGTTTGGTTGGTCAGTCAAATCAGTCAGTTGGTTGTTTGGTTTTGGGGGGAGGTTATGGGTTATTAAGCAGCGAGCAACAAATTTGTATTGGAGGAGTCCATGTCTCCATAAACTTTAGATATTTTCTGCCAACTCCGACTGTGTAGCCATTTGCTATAAATGGTCACTTTCTTTGAGCAAGTGTCTCTGACTAAAACAAATTGTTACTACCAGTTTTCCCATTGCAGACATGTTCTTATCTCACAGAAAGCCTCACTGTCAACCGGAGTTAGGACTTTTGTTTCATTTTTATACACCAAATGTCTCAGATAACTTCATCTGTCTTCAAGCCTCAAATTGGTTTCAAGAATTTTTCCATTACAATTCTTTAGTTCTTAAATACCATTCATCAACTGTTGACTAAAGATTCTCAAATAGTTTCATTGCTATTTTGTCTATATCTGTTAGAGTTTGTCTACTTTGCTCTTGCATTCTCAACTTTAGCTACATGTCAGTTTGCATTGTGATTTCTGTATATTCTGAACAAGAGGAAACTTTCATTCTGTTGAGGATCTGAGTCATACATCAACAGAAGGTACAGAAAGTCTATTTTTGTGTCTTACAAAAATGTGACTTGCAGATTTTTTCTTATTCTTTTAGATTTTGACCTATTTTAGAAACTCGCTCCGAGTGTGAAGAAGTTCAGACGGTAGCAGATCTTTTTAGATTAATTGCACAGTTCCTGAACCCTCAATCATGACAATAATCTCACCTTGCAGAGAGACATGGCAGGCAAACACCACCCAGCTTTAGGAATGAAAAGGGGCTGGAAAAGTTGTAACTTTATCAGAGGTTACAAAAAGGTCACAATGAAGCAGGTGTTTTTCACTGAGCTCTGACTCCACATGCTTCTCTGTTCACACACACTACCCCCTCTGGTTTGGCCAGAGGTAATGATCTATGTCGAGAGAAAGGTACAACTTTACACCAAGGTACTACACGGGGGTCAGGGTCACCTTTAAACAGATGTTATGACGAGGGCTGCTGCCAATGCATTGGGACATGGGTCAGTATTAAGCAGATGTTGCAGACCAGGAGGGATTAGCATGTCACATCCTCTTTGAGCTGACTAAATGCTGCTGTCTCTGTGAAAAGACCCCCTGCTTGTGACTCAAATAGCTGGAGTCCAGCTTTTATTGCTGTTGCCATGGTGTTGCTAAGAAATGATTGTTAAGGTTGCATACAGTATTGTGAGAATGCACTGTTGAACCCTGACTGTCTGCTGTCATGTCAGTCAGCCTGTCAGCCAATCTGTTGTTCGTAATATTCCTCTGTGATCAGCTTTATTGCCCTTTTAAGTCCAAGAGAGAGCGATTACTGGAACTCAGAAACATATGGTATGGAGCTTATAAGAACAAGTTTGCCCTAAGTGTAATAAAAACTGTAGTTAGAGCTGAACACCACTCGTGCATTACTCGCACATTAAATTGAATTATCTATTTGTGCTGTATGGAAAACTCTGTAATTGCAATTTAGTCTTAGCCAGATAAGTTTTGCTTTATGTCTGCTCATTTAGCAAGAAATGAAATGCATTTTCATGCTTAATTTTAACAGGTCGAATCACTGTAATCTCAGTAAAGTTATGGTAGTGACAACTAATTAAACTGATGCTGAGTGTTTCGAGTAAAGCAGCACAGCAGCATGCCTTTAAAAAGACAGACTGCACTCGGTTAACAGCAAACGATGCATTCCCCCATAACATAAAGACCTTAATTAATTAATTAATTAATTAATTAATTAATTAATTCAAAATAGCAGTCAAAATCTTGAATGTAGATGATAATTTACCTTATCACTAACCTCCTCTCCACAAGCTAGACATGAGGATTTCCAAAA
The DNA here is from genome assembly GCF_000690725.1 of Stegastes partitus. Lineage (NCBI taxonomy): Eukaryota > Metazoa > Chordata > Actinopteri > Pomacentridae > Stegastes > Stegastes partitus. The sequence continues at coordinate 9,035 of NW_007578837.1, read as the reverse complement.
CATGATTAACTTGCAGTGAGAAAGTCAGAAAACAGTGTATATACTTACCAAAAGAGTGATATCACAGCGATGACCTACTTGACTGCCTGTGGCTACATAAATATGCGTTCCGAAGAAGTGTGTTCCCACTTTTTTCTTATTGTATGTGCCCTCCAGAACATTATGTTTGGCTTCCGTGGAAGCAAATGTAGCTGACGGGATGGAAACACAAAGACTTACTCATTAGAAAAACTACAAACATCTCTCAACATTTTTGACCCGACGTATCTTGCACTCTGGAAGACATTTAGAAGCAAATCAGTAATTTTTTTTTTTTACACACAACTGTGCTTCAGATGTGCAGGTTTCTTTATCTCCGTGATAACACTGAACACTTGAATAAATAATAGGCTTCCGTCTCCCAAGGTTGAGGTCTTAAAGTGTCTGAATAAATTATAATGGCTTGTTTGCCAACCATTTCACCTTTTTAACAAGTGGTGTGAGATGTCATTTGCAGCTACTATCATGAATATTCAACACTTTTACATTCTGTAGGTTTCTTTCAAAGTCTGCGATTCATTGTTGTCAATCTGCAGACTCTTTGAAGGACACAGCTAAGCAGAAGGCCACATTTGCTTCTCTTCATTTACCTTTTTCACCATCAAATTTACCATCCAACCCCTGTATTCTACACCAGTTAAACAATAATCAGATTTTTGTGTCATTTGGCAGCAAATTCTAGTTGCTACACATGCATCTTATGGTCATATAAAGCTGGAATGGCAAACAAATCTGTAGTTACACATTCAGCAGACACTGCACAACATTAGCATTCATTTGCAGTCGTGTTTGTGTCTGCTTAATGAAGTCCAGTAATCACAATACCTCTTGTGTCATCTCCACCAGCTCCTGAGAGAAATATCTGGCTCTTTAGCCAATAAATGCTCTACAATGCTCACCGGTGACTCACCTCCTGTGTCTGTCTGTTGTTTGGTGCTGGACGGGCAGCGTACAGAGGGTTTGTCTAAGCAGCTGCTTGCGAGATGGATGAGCGAGCAGAACATTCTACAAAAATTACTTTTAATCGAAATAATCAAATATGCGACTATAAATACAAGATTGAAAAATGACTTGTATATAAGGATTTTCCTCGAAAGCTCAATGAAAACTTACTTCTATTCCTTACTGGCTGGAAAACGCTAGAAACCATGAATATGCAAATATGGTTGATTTTAAAACGTTCAGCTGCTAAATGCAAGATGTCTCTTGCTTCGAGTCCATTCTTTAGGCTTCCAGTGTCCACATCAAACTTGTGTGATATGCATTTTCTTCCAAACAACACAAGTAATTCTCTTCACACATGCAAAACTCACTGAGGGCAGACAACTTTCCCCCTTCAGCAGATGTATGTGAAACGCTTGCATAACCAGTATGTGCACATAAATCATTCTGCTTTGTGAAGGTCAACGATTCAAGTAAAGTAACAATAAGCTGAGCAAATTTCTGAGTGAATAAAAACTAGAAGTAAAAAAAAAGAGCATCTAAAACTGGTGAAATGCTGAACCCCACTGACTTCATTTCTCATTAATAATGTCAGCAGGGAGCCTCCGTGTTTTAAGGGAATGTTTATTCGTCATAATAGGTACTAAATTAAATAAACCACAAAAAAAAAAAAAAAATCACAGTGCTACTTTCTGTTCTTTAAAAGTTTTTGGAGTTTAATTGGTCCAGGATTTTACTTTCTCCCCCTCACCTTGCAGAGTGAAGCTCAGTGCTTCTTTTTGTGGGAACATTTAACATCTCTGAAGTGTTTCATCATCGCTTTTTTTTCTTCTCGGTGTTCTTTCCCAGTAGCTCAAGAAACTTTGCATCAGAATTTCCGTGTTTACAATTTGAAATCAAAGACGTGTTAATATTTTTTATTCCACTAAGACATAAATCCAATTACGCAATTTAACGATTTCACTTTACATATTAAGAACATTAATTCTCTTGTTCTCGCTTGTTGTGCATTTCCTTCATACAAACACATGCGCTGGTAAACACACACTCACACAGTCGCTGCGATATGATTTAGCTCAGCAGTGAAGGCAGACTGCTGAGCTCAACACCTCCCCACTGTTTCAGAATAATAAGTATTAACATTCTGCTATCTCCTCAATGAAAAATGCGGCAATAGAGCGGTGATGACTTCTTTCCGTGTGTGTGCGTGCGTGTTCGTGCGTGTGTGTGTTTGCATGGGTAGCGTGTAGTACATGCGCGACTCCTTGCAAACAAATGCAACTGAGTTATGACCTTATTTGGATTAACCAGAAGGCTTTGTTGTATAGCAAGAGCTTTATTAATTCATGAAACTATCATGCTGTCACTCTCCCTCCTGAGGTGATTAATATGTCTGTGACAGAAGAGAAGTGAATTCCCTCTGGAAAAATATGCACTATGAATCCTCTTTATCATTTATCTATGCTGTGTATTTGTATAGCATGATAAATCAATTTCCATTATACTTCTAGTCACACCAAGTGCTACTTTGTATACCGTGCATTGCCTTCCACATTAATGGATACAGAGCACACAGTGGTGAAAAAATAAGCACATCCCATGGAAATTGACAGCTTTTTTTGAAATATTTGGGCAAGCAAACATTTGACAGTCTTTCAAACAGTGCCCACAGCTAAAGATGAATTAGGAAAATTTGCTTTTTCGGTCATTTGCGCCACAAAAACATGGAGATATGAAGTGTTTTTCTTTCTAGAAATTAGATACATCTTTGACCTCATAGAGAAGTATTTCCTCCTTCAGCAGAAACAACTTCTTGTAGTCATTTTGCATAATCGTCCGGCACACTCTGATAATAGCTCGCTGAAATTGGTGACCTCCCTTCATTGCAAAAATCTTTCAGTTGTTTGAGGATTTTCTTGCATGTGCTGCCTGTTTCCGATTCCCCCCACAGGACTCCGATAGGATTGGCGTCTGGGCTTTGTCTGGGCCAATCCATAACCCTTCATTTCTTCCCCTTGAGCCATTCTTCTGTGGTTTTACTCGTGTGCTTAGGGTCATTGTTAACCTGATGACCTTCCATTATCTTGAGTCACTCTTTGATATTATGCAGAATTCACAGCTGAATCAATGACCACGAGCTGGCAGCAAAGCAGCTGCAGACTATAATAATTTCCCCTTCGTGCTGTACAGCTGGTATGAGGTTCTTCTCCTGAAAAGCCGTTGTTGGTCTGCATGTCTACTGTTACTTTGGCCGGACATCTCTGTCTTTGATCTATCCGTCCAGAGCAGATTGTTCCAAAAGTCCTGCTCTTTGCTTATATGTCCATTGGCTTTTATGTTCTTTTTGGACCACTTTTCTGAAAGGCTTTTCTGTGATGAAATTTGGGGGTTGTGAATATTTCTTCTTGTATCAAACGGTCCATTCTTGGGCCATTGGTAGGCCAGGACGTACTGACGGTCATTTGAAATCTACCCACTTGCAGATGATTTTCCTCACAAGGGATTTTTTTATTTCTAATATTTTGGAAATCCTTTTGAATCCTAAGCCATCCACAGTTCACAGCCATCCACAACCTGAAAGTCTAAGAGAGTTTCTTAGATCTTGACACAATGACACCACACACTTCAAGAGCCAAAGGAACACCAGAACCCAGATATCAGAGGTTTAAAAAAAAGACACCTGTTACTTCCTGAGGTGGTTGTAATTATTGGCAGTCTAAGTTACTGATTTGTTCTTTTTTTAAATTTAAATTACAAAAAGGACTAGAAAATGTCAATTTTGTGTCATTTTGATATATCGCTTTTATTGATGAGCACGGTTTCAAAGAAGATGAAGTGTTGGTTTGTCAAGATATGTCAGGGGAAAGAAAGCAGACAACCTCCGACTAATGTGTTTTCAAAGGCTGTATACAGATGTACAAACGCATATTTAATCCTTGAGTTTTTAATACATGCGTTCTCTACCAGCAAATAAGACACAAAGGCAGTTTGATGCGAGACATTTAGTCTTCTCTTTCTGAAGAAACTTTATTACGATAATTTTCTGTGCCTGATTGTATACCTTTGAACTAAGGTTCTCCCACAAATAGGGAACGCTCATGATTGAGCAATTTATAGAAAAGACATTATGTAAAAATGTTTTTAATGCCTCCTCATCTTTAGGAAAAGATTAAATAGCATGACACTGTAATTGCTGCCTTTTGTTTAATGTCACATCACTTTACATCAGAAAGAGATAAGACACAGTGACCTTAGAAGTATGTGAACTGTAAATGAATAATTTTTCAGGTAGAAAGTAGCACTTTTTTTTTTTCTTCTTTTCTGTCACTAAAGTAGGGTTCGTGTCCTTTATGTTGTTTTTTTTTGTTTTTTTTTCTGGCTCTGATTTTACTTCACAGCACTAAGGCACTTTAAAATAACCCCGTTTGAGAACTAAATAGATGCTCATGCAAAATATAGAGAGCAAAGGCAAGACTGAATAAGTGAAGGAGAGATATAAAGATAGAGATGAATGAACGAGGTGAAGGACTACGAAATTTCTTTCCTTGATGGGGTGTCAAAATCACCTTTCACTAATGTCCCTTTTAACCCTGAATTTGTCCCCTGCACACACACTCTCACATACACACACACACACACACACGACACACACACACACACACACATATTGCCATACATGTGCACAGAGACAGCTATTCGTTTTCTTGAGCCATCTGCTTGGAGGTTTAAAACCAGTTTAGTGGGACAGTGCACAGACAAAGACAGAGAAGGCGACCAAGATGGACTCAAGGGGCAAGTGCACTAAAACAAGATAGAAAAGGAGGAAACCTATTGAGAGATATAATATGTTTATTGATGAGCTTATGAAGTGCTCGTGGGTTAAGTTAGGTTTGGACAGAGCAAGTCATGATGTTCTGCCTTGTGTTGAGTCTTTGTGATAAGTTACACTAACCAGCTGATAGTATCACCTCACTATTTATCATACAGACAGGTGAGCCGTATTGTTTCACTCATCTAACATTTTGAAAAAATAAAATAAAGAAATAAATTTTAAAAAGTTAAACTTGATAGAGGACAATATGTCAACATTTTCCAAACGGAAATTGTCAATGTATTTGGTGATCCGACACTATTTAATGTCAGATCAACATTTCTCATACACAACAAAATCACCATTAGACGCCACATTTTAATTTTCTATGAATGTTTCTACTATTTGATATAAGTAATCCCTTATGTCTTTAAAGAGGTGTGGTCCGTTTTTAACACCATCAGTCTGGGAGGTAGAAACACTTCAGCTGAGCTACTATAAACATGTAACATGTAAACGCAAGTAAATGTTTTAGGTTTAACTTTAGCCTCAAAGCTGCTGACAAACCTTTACTGTCCTTTAGTGATGAGAGGCAGAGACACATCGTAAGGTTGTATGGACTTATTCCCTCTTCTGGGAAAACAAACACTGTGCACAACACTTGGAAAACTGTTATATAGTAAAACGTGGGCACTTCATGGCTGATTACAATAACTTGCTACTAACTAACTTGCTAATAACTCACTTTTGATGAGGTCCAGTTCTTCAGTTGAGTTATTATAAACATGTTAACAGTCGTGTTACCTTTCCAGGTTCTTACTTGTGTCAGGGAGAGCTCTGGTTTTAATGCCACATGTCATTAGTATAGCCTTGTAGCTGCTAACACACCTTTACTGTTCAGAGCAGCTCTTTAGTGATGTTAGACAAAGACTTACCATGGTAACATTTCATGAACTGAACCACTATTACCGTTTCTGTGGAAAAGACCACAGTACACAACATTTGTATAACTGCTACACACTGAAATTTCAGCACTTTGTGGCTCATTACAGTTACTTATTCACCTCTTTTGGCGATTACTTCGCAGTTTACAACTGCCAGTTCCTTTTAGCACGCTGTGAACAGTGTTTTAAAAGTCAATTACTTACAGAGTTGAATTCTCAAAATGGCATACCATTAAATTAACAAAATGGCAAGAATTGCACCCCAGAAAATGGCAACGGACTCGCTGATATATTCGTCCAATCACCCGATCCCAGAGCTCAACCTCAGGAGAAACACATTATGCCCTCAGGATCCATGAGCCTGTAGGGGGCTGCTGTTCATTTTTTAGAGTGCAGCTATAATGGTCAGACTAATATCTATGTCAGCCCAACTATAGATTGGACAAAGAATGAAATGGTTGCGTTTTGGTTTGATGTGAAAGAATTATCGATTAGCACGCTGTACAGCGTTGAAGAAACACACACAAATGAGCTGCTTTATCATGAGGCCATTCAGGAGATGTCCAATTTCCCCTCGCTAGTCATTGATAAGCATTCTCCTTGCCTGTCACTCAGGACTTAGACTGATTCCCTCTCAGCCCACGAGCCCAATTTAGTCTCCGCAAGAATCTATCACACAGCGATGTTATCTGCAAGTAACCCAATCTCCTCATCATCCCTCCATCTGTCTTTCCTTCCATGCCTCTCTTCCCCCGTCTCCGCCGTTGTCTTTCTCTGTTTCTACCTATAGTCTAATCTCAATGCCACTTGTACCTTTCACATTTCCCCCCTTCTGTCTTTCATCCCCTGTTCTCTTTCTGGAGGACCTCACAAACTAATCAAGTGTAAGGAGAACCTGACTTTGCATATAGATCATATCCCCCGTTGACAAGGGATAGAGAAGAAAAATGTCTACATCCCTTACATATGAAGCCTTTCAGTAATGTGATGGATGAGTTGCATTTAGCTCCAGCAAACTTTTGAGACGTTGCACTGATATGATTTGATTAATGGCCAAGCTTAGACGTCCACTACAAGGGAGAACATATTGAGGAGGGAAATTCCCTTCAGAAGATCTCTGATAAACCACTAAACGGCTGGTTCTGTCAATCAGCCCCCTCAAGCCCGTGTCAGAGCATACCGAGTAGATTTATGTGCGATCGTCTGAACAATGACACTGCACACGGCGTATCTCGCAGTGGAAATTGCGAAATATGTTTTTAGTGTTTAAAGTTAAGATGTCATCAGCAGTGAGTGGGACAAAACGGGCAGTATCATAAATGGCGATTGGCTGGCGGCCCACAGACTCATACTGCTTTTGTAATGGGCTCTAGAGATAAGGGGAAATAATAGAGGAGATAAAAGGGAACCCTGGGGGGAAGAGCCCAGGTGACTCAAGAGACTCTGAACCCGAACAAGCATGCATCACCTGTCAGCACGAAACTGTAGACAGGATATTAAAATCCTCAATTATGAAAATTAGGTGTGATTTAAGCTTGGATATTGTGCAGCAAAGACTTTAATTAATCCATCTCTAATGGTCAAACGTCTTCTCTGCGTCGAGGGAGAGAATATCCCTTTGGGGTTTATGACCTGGGAGCAAATCGTATAATATGAAGCAGATGTTGAACATAATCATAGTTGCATCTTAATTTTAATGAATCCTGCAGGGTCATAATAAGTGCCGTTAAATACCACACGGCACCACAAAGTCTCGAAAATCAGAGCCGCTGCAGAATATGCGACAATATGGAGAGCATTAAACAAACGAGCACAGCGATCGGGGAGTTTTTTAGAGGTTGCTGTCTCACTGGCCACATTCTGTCTTGTGATCTTTAAAACTTCACGGTGTACGCTAGTCACTGTGGTCATCTGTTAATATGTACCATGATCATAATTAGAGGAATGAAAGGGCTCGTCTCTGATTGCATAAATGTACATACATGCAGGACTAAATAACACTATAAATCCATATATATGTCTGCATACATGCATAAGCACTGAACTGCTACGATAGTCAGCCTACTAGCATACATTCTGACAACGCGTAACACGTATGTGAATTTCACTGCTTTGAAGAAGAAGAAAAATCAGCTTCATTCCAGTCTGTTTCGAGCATATGCAGAGACAACACGTGTGAAGAGTAGAGAATAAAGAGTACAGTACAACATTTTTTTTCCCCCCTAATAAGACCAGAGTGTCCTGAGTCAGGGCTGCTGATGGAAGGCAGACACACGAGGAAAAAAAGTTTGAATCATGCACATCATTAAAGTTACACTGAGCTCAGCTCGGCACATTTAGAGTCTCATTAAAGTTGTGGTTTGACATCAGGTTTGGTGCGTTACTGCAGTTGTGATCATATATATATGGAAAAGCTGCTGCATCGACGTTTTTTTTTTCATTTTTTTGTTTGTTTGTAGAAGTATGGCCGTATAACCGTCATTTCAAAATACACTGCTTCTGATGGCAACTTTCAAATTAAAAGTCAACAGTATTTCTAAAAACAGAACAATTATGGAGTGTGTACTAGGTTTCTGAAGGCAGCAATTAAAATTTCTTGTGGTTAAGAGAAGACATGAACGAGCACAGATGTAGTAGAAAAATGTACCGCATCATGCTGAGCTCAAACAGCAGACTAATGGAGTTGGATCTGGCACCTTGGCCCTTAAATAATAAAGACATTTCTGCGTATAGCTGATGTTAGACTGAAGTAATATCACATCATCCAAAAAGACGATGAAATTTAAAGCACTTACGTTGTATTTGGGGCTGTGTTTTTATATATTAGATTGAAGTTTTGTATCAGACTTGTGATTATTCAAGTGAGAGCGACAGAATCAATGTCTTTTTTAATATAAACTTGAAACTACAACAGTGATTCAATATCAGTTTGCTGTCTGAGCATTTGAAATAGATACAAAAAAAAAATCTCATTTGCTATTTTTTTCACTCTCACTTTGTATTTATGAATTGGAACTATTGATCTGACTTCTAAGGCTGGCTGTACAGAAATTTAAAAGAACTGTAGGTTACATAAGATATTGACCTCAAACCTCCATTCATGTATGCAAATACTGTTCTCCTTGTCAGCAAAACATTTTGCACTTCCTTTGAGATAGAGTTCAGTCAGGATGGACTGCTGCATGCTTCTATCCAAATTGTACTTTTACCTGTGAATTACTTTAATGTATAGGTTTGTTATTAGGGTCCGAGCACACCAGTGCAAGGACCCTATTGTAACCGTTGTGATTATTAGGGTC
>NW_007578836.1:282879-286121 GCF_000690725.1 Stegastes partitus | reverse complement strand
CTAGTGTGATGAAAGAACCTTCCTCCACTTGACTTCACAGTGCCTTCTGGTGAACTCTAGATTTAAACTGAGTGTCTTTCAACAGTGGCTTACTATTTGCTACTCTCCCATAAAGCTTTGACTGGTGAAGAACCAAGGCAACAGTTGTTGTATGCACAGTCTCTCCCATGTCAATTACTCAAGCTTATAAGTCCTTTAGAGGGTGTCATTTGTGTCTTGGTGGCCTCCTCACGAGTCTCTTTCTTGCACAATCACTTGTGCATCTAGCCATGTTCCATATGCCATATTATGCCAAATTATCATCACAAATGGAATTTTTTATGTTTCCCTCATAAATAAACTCTGACTGTTTCGATGTAGGTGAACTGTTTCCCCTCAAATCCTCTGCAGCTTCTCTTCTGGAGGCATCATTGATCAGCTGCTCCTGTGAATCCTCCCACAGTGTTTCATCAGCAGCTGTAACCACAGTGACTGTGATAAAAAAGGAATTAGCACAATCCATCTGATATGAAGCCAAGCTTTGAATACCACTTCCCTCCTCTTTGAAGATTAGTCACATATCAATCAATCAATCAAATTTTATTTGTATAGCACTTTTCATGTGCAACAACAACAACACAAAGTGCTTTACAACATTTAAAAAAAAAGAAAGCATTTAAAAACATTACAACATTTAAAAAAATAAAATAAACCCGTCCCTCCCACCCTCCATGCATACACATACACATACAACAAATGCAGTTGCGCACACACAGACGTACACACTCACCACGAGATTAAAAGAGGCATGGCATGGTACTGAGGGATTTTGGGAAACGCTACCATTGGGGCCGTCCACACCAGGAGGAGTTGCAGACCATGACTACTGGGGGTGCCGGCGCCCGGACCCCCGACCTGGCAGACAGGGGGATCCTCACAACGAGGTGGGGAGCCCCCCAACCAGCCGGCCGAAGGGACCCGCAGACAGCACCCCCAGCAGCAGACCGCACACAACCCCCAGTGTGTTCAGGTTTTTGTACAGCCTCTGCTACACTTTGTACCACTGTGTCTACAGCACAGTAGTATAGAGCTGTGTCTGCCAGGGTTAGCTCTCTGATGGTCAATGTAGTTGATGTTTCTGATGTCTGGGATCCATATCGCTTATCAGGAATATATTCAGCAGAGCTTCCTTTTCCTCATTTCCAGAGTAAAAACTGAGGAGCCTGAAGGTCAGAATGATGTTACGCTAATGACATCCAACTATACATTTCCACTAAATCTGTCAACTCCCAAACCCATGCCATCCTCTCAAACTGCCTTACTGGTATTAATTTCTGGATGCAAAATAATTTTCTCAAACTTCACTCCAGTAAATCTGACATTCTCATTATTGGTCCTGATTCCCTCACCTCTACAGTTCAAGATTTCCATCTTTCATTCGATAACTCCTCCCTGTCACCCTCGCCCCACTGCTGTAACCTAGGGGTCATTTTCGACACCAAACTCACCTTCACCAAACACATAAATTCTGTTACTAAAACAGCCTTCCATCACCTAAAAAACATCGCCCGCCTCTGGCCCTTTCTCTCCCTCCCCGCAGCAGAAACCCTCATCCACACCTTCATTACATCATGCATTGATTACTGCAATAGCATCCTTTTCGGTACCACCTCCAACCTCCTCAATAGACTCCAATACATCCAAAACTCTGTCCCCCGCCTCCTCACCCACACCCGCTCCCGAGACCACATCACCCCTGTTCTTCAAAACCTTCACTGGCTTCCCATCCCAGACCGTATCAACTTCAAAATCCTTCTACTCACCCACAAAGTGCTCCATAGTCAGGCCCCCTCTTACCTCAAAGACATGCTCCACCCCTACACCCCTTCACGTACCCTCCGCTCCGAAAATTCAAACCTCTTGATCGTTCCCAGGTCCAAGCACCGAACCTGGGGGGATAGGGCCTTTTCTGCGCCACCCCCACTCTCTGGAACTCTCTCCCACAACATATTCAAGACACTTCAGACCCAGTAATATTCAAATGTAAATTTAAAACTCATCTGTTCCGCTCCGCTTTTCCCACCTAGGCCTAGGCTCTATCTCGATATTTACTGGGTTTTTTTTCAATCTTTTTTTAATCTGCTTGCTGTATTTCACTATTGTCTACCTTTGTATTTGTTGCTTGTTGTTTTTTGCTTTTGTTGCTTTTTTGCTTTTATCCTGTGAAGCATCTTTGAGTTCTTGAAAAGCGCTATACAAATAAAATGAATTATTATTATTATGTTTGTACCAGTAAAGGTAAGCAACTGCATTATTTGTCTCATAGTTACATGAGAGTGTGACAGATTGTCCTTCTGTTCCACTGACTTCATCTTGTTCAGGAGAGATTGTGGTTTCAGCTATTAGTCCTGAAAAAAGTAGAGAAAATGAAGCCATCAGACTCACATTGTCCATGAGGCTGAGAGGAGAAGACAGTGGAAAAGTTTCATCTGTACATTGTTACTCTGTGGATATTCACAATGAAATCAACTCTGTTTCTCTGTCAGTTAAACTTACAAGATTATCAAAACCTTGTTTTCATGTTCTCACATCAACAAAGAAGAAAAGTAGGGAAATAACATCTGTACATGTGGTTCATGCAGCAGGTCAACACTTTGCTCTCTGATCTTAAACTCACCTATTATGGGAGATGACAACAAACAGAGGTAAAGCAACATGTCTTTGGAGTTATTAAAGTCAGACACACAACAGATGTTTTTCCACTGCAGCACAATGAGGAAGAAATAATGTCACTGGATGAGCTGAAGTTCAGTGGGCGGGGCCATTACCTCTTGACATCATTTTTTTTTTTTTTCAGCTCAGCTCAGCCAATCAAAGTGTTATACAACTGTGTGTCGTCTGCATATGAGTATTTCCTGATATCTTCACCAAGCAGAAGCATGTATAAGCTGAAGAGGTTTCAGGATAGAACCTTTCGGGTGTCCGGGGCCAATATTTCTTACATTGTTTATGACTGCACAAACCAAAGGAACGAATAACGTCTTCAGGAAGATGGTTGACAGTGTTCACTGCACCTCTAGAATGACATAGAACAGGAAAAAAGTCAGTCTTGTAGTCAGTATTGATCCTGATATCATTGATTATTTGAATGGTTTATTACTGGAACTGGAGTTGTATTGGAAGACAGATCAGGAAAGCTCTGTGATCTGAATTTGACAACTGGACACATTTCTTCAAATCTTTAGCATCTCCGAGATTTGACA
>NW_007578836.1:278125-282732 GCF_000690725.1 Stegastes partitus | reverse complement strand
TTCAGTTCTCAGATGCAGAATTTATTTAGGTCACAGGTAAAGTTTTACAGCGCTGGAATTCAGAGGGACAGAGAGGAATCTCATGTCCAGCTGAACTGCGTGTTTTCGGTTCCAGGTTCCAGATATCTTCTTGGGCTGGGCCTGCCCCGAACATAGATAAGATTTAATTGGCCAGTTACTAATGGTGTGGACAGGCATACTTCTGTGCTCTGTCCACGTCCTTGATATTTTTGGTAAGCAACGTGTGTGGATGTTGTTGATACGGCGTGTAGCTAAAGCAACAATCGTATCTAATGAAAAAGAGGAGTTTCTGCTGTCTCCAAGTGTGCGAACCGGTTCTCACCGGCCACATTATCTTCAAGGACATATGCTGTTCTCAGTAGGAAAATACGAAACACAATCATAGGCTCAGAGCAAAATACAGATTCAGAATACATAATAGCTCGAAACATACTTAATTCTAACATTTGTATATATATATTAAATCCCCCTCTTATTGGAGACTAAAATGATTCCACACTGAATCCTAACAAACCATAGACAATTAACAGAGTGTGTCTCCCTCTAGTGGATGCTGTGGAGTTTTCTCTTGTCTTTGCTCCAAAGGTTTTTGTTCAGAGTTTTGCTGTTTCCTGTCACTGTGGGCTTCACAGCACAGTAGTACACAGCAGAGTCTGTCACTGCAGCAGAGGAGATCTTCATAGTGATTTGGTTTTTATCACCACCAAGTGATAGATGAGGACCTCTGGAGGCTTTCCTTGATGTTGACGGTACCAGAAGAAATTGTCATAAGTAGCAGCTTGGGAGTATTTGTAGGTCAGAGTGACAGTGCTGCCTTCTAAACTGGACTCTTCATCCTTCACTGCAGTCAGTTCTTGACAGCTGACACCTAAATGAAGAGATACATGTGAAATAATAAACTAATTTTTAGCAATCAGATCCTTTAAAGACATTTCTTCTTCCCGCTTTAACCTACCTTTTAATGTGATCACCAACAAAGGAAACATGACCCAGTAATGCAGTGACAGCATCTTCCACACACTATCTGTTATGTTGGTTTACATACTGAATGTATGTGACAGTGGGAGTCCTTTTCTGTTCTGCTCTTTGACAGAGTTGCTCCTCCCTCAACATGTTCCTCCTCTCATATCACTGGATGTTCTGAACACCAGAACCCCACCTGAATATATTTCACAGCTACACAAACACAAGAACCTCTGTTATTTTGCTGGATTTCTATTGATTTGCATTTAAACCACTTTCCAGAATCATAATTTTCTTCCTGTAGTTAGAAGGAGAGAGAAGTTGTCAAAGTTCTATGACTTTTGAGAAATTGGTGCAGCAACATTATTATTTGCAGCACCTGTAAAAGCTGAACTGTAACTGCAAAGTTACAAGTTGCTTCCATGTTGAGATGTTGATGTTTAACAACATATGATGCTCATTCCTCAATGAATTCACATTTCATTTATTTGCAGAAAGAACAACTTAAAAAAGGTCTTACAATGTCTCTGCTGGAATTAATGTCAAGTTTATATCGTCTTTACTTCCTCATTGTAGTTGGATCTTGGATGGTGACAGAATATGTACTATTGGAAACAACTGATATCATCAGATGAGGCCACTTGAATGATTCATCTGATGTTAAATGGTTGCTGGATTCACCACTGATGAAGATGAAGAGGAGCAGGATGATGAAAATATGGCAACAAGGAAGTAACAAAAAGCACAAAAACACACATTTTATAGTACCATGAGCTGCTGTATTTTGATAAATTATCATCATGGACAAAATTTTCAGTGTTTGAATCATAAAAACAACTCTGAATAATCAGATGTAGATGAACTTGTTCCCTTCAAATCCTCTGCAGCTTCTCTTCTGGAGGCATCACTGATCTGCTGCTCCTGTGAATCCTCCCACAGTGTTTCATCAGCAGCTGTAACCACAGTGACTGTGACAAAACAGGAATTAACACAATCCAGCTGATATGAAGCCAAGCTTCCCTCCTCTTTGAAGAGGAGTCACATATCTCTGTTCAGGTTTTTGTACAGCCTCTGCTACACTTTGTATCACTGTGTCTCCACAGCACAGTAGTAGAGAGCTGTGTCTGCCAGGGTTAGCTCTCTGATGGTCAATGTAGTTGATGTATCTGATGTTTGGGATCCATATTTACGTTTATCAGGAAAATGTTCAGCTGAGCCCCCTTTTCCTTGTTTCCAAAGTATAAACTGAGGAGCCTGAAGGTCAGAAAGATGTTTGTACCAGTAAAGATAAGCATAATCACTGGTTGTCATATAGGTGCATGAGAGTGTGACAGATTGTCCTTCTGTTCCACTGACTTCATCTTCTACAGGAGAGATTGTGGTTTCAGCGATTAGTCCTGGAAAAAGAGAAAAAATGAGGCCATCAGACTCCCATTGTCCATGAGGCTGAGAGGAGAAGACAGTGGAAAATATCACCTGTACAGTGTTACTCTGTGGACATTCACAACTTTCACAACCTTACTTTCATTCTCTTACAGCAACAAAGAACAATAGTCGTTAAATAACATCTGTATATCTGGTTATTGCAGCAGGTCAAAGCAAACTCTGATCCCTATTCTTAAAACTCACCTGAAACCTGAGAAAAAAGCAAAAAGACATAAAGCAACATGTCTTTGGAGTTATTAAAGTCAGACACACAGCAGATGAACAATGTTCTTCCACTGTAGCACATTCATCAGTCACACTGTGGTTTGATTTCCTCAAACATTTTAGGGTTTTGTACAGAGTTTTGCTGTTTCCTGTCACTGTGGGCTGCAGAGCACAGTAGTACACAGCAGAGTCAGACAGCTGAAGCTTCTGGATCTTCAGAGGAACTGACCTTCCTGTATTCCAGTATGAAATATGTCTTCCTGGAACTCTGGAGCTTTCTCTAAAGATGCCGAGTAAGTTTTCATCATGTGCTTTGGGGAATTATTTACTTCTTGTTTGTACCAGAACAAAGTAGGGGCTGTGGAACTAGTTTCAAAAGTACAGTCCAGTATAACTGTATCTCCTTCAGCAGCAATGAAATCTCCTGGTGGCTGAATCACTTTGTCTTCTCCTTTACACTCTGGAGAAGAACACAACATGCAGAGGAAGACATGAATCAATAAAGATTATTGATTAAAGGAGAAGAATCAACAGCTGTAAAGAGTTTTATTCCATGTAGAATAGATGGAATTTTGTGATCTACGAGTTTTTCTCAGTCAAACTCTGTTCATGTTAAATATGTCACCTACCTCTTATTGTGAGCAAAAAAAAAAGTGACAAATAGACTCAAGTTCACTGACAGCATCTTGAAGACAATCTGTCTGTTTTGTGGATCAAATGGCACTGTGAAAGTTTGTGTGTTTTCAGTGCTTGAGTCCCAGTTTAGCGCCTCCCTTCATCCTTTCCTCCTTCCTCTCACAGCTCTGACTAACTGTGTTTGTCTCTGCTGCTGCTCTCATTTACTCACTAACTGAAGATCATTGGAGGAGATTAACATGTACAAATGTGTGTCATCTGCATATGAGTGTTTCCTGACAACATCACCGAACAAAAGCATGTATATGTTAAACAAAGGAGGTTCCAGGATAGAACCTCCTCAGCATCTGGGTGGTATTATTTGCTTGCTGATATCTGAAAGAATCAATAGAAACAAAAACAGTCTTCAAGAGGATCAAAGCCACTCTGACCTGAACCAGCAGTCTGATAACTGGAAATGTTGATTTAGAACTGGATGGCTGAAGATGTTGACTGCAGCTGAGACTGCATCCCTGAGACTGCTCTGGTTAACATCTCTAACGAACTACTGCTCACATCAGGTGGAGGTCTTTACTTTGAATTTTCTTGACTTACCTTGACCTGTGATGCATCTGACCATGACATTTGAATTAAGCATGTAGAAATCTTCTCCTTGGTATCAGTTATGTCACTCTATAGCTGTTTGTTTCTTACTATACAAATAGATCTTTCACAGGAAAAATCTAGCAGGTATCTTCTTCTTCACCTGCTGAGTTCCACAGGGCTCCATTCTGGGTCATTTATTGTTTTTCACTTAATAGAGCTTATGTGTTTGTTCAGACAGGCACAGAGTCAAGAAGTCAGAGGCCCTTTTCTATCCAATTGTTAGTGTGCTCTATAACTGAGGTAGCATTCATTCCTTCTGTCCACTCCATGCTCACCACATCGCTGCTACATCAACCTCCATAGATCTCCCCCTCCTCCCCAACCTCCTCCCTTTAAAAGTTCAATTTCATAACTGTGGTTGTTTCTAATATTGTGGGACTGTAGAACACAGATGGTTCATTATTGTACCTTGAAACTATGTAAAATGGATTTTGTAAAGTGAGAACCATTGCAGTTGGTCTCCTTGTTTTGTGTTCATCCTGTATTCATTTGAACATTGTGAAATTAAGGCTTTGCCGGAGGCTTTGTGATCTCAGGGATTGTCTGCGTCATGCCTGCTCAGATTGTTCCAGAGCATCACTGGAGCAGAGTCACTGCCAAACTCAAGTGCAAGTCATTCCAAAAAAGTGGGTAAATCTGACAGTGTCCTGTCTGAATTGGCTCCCATTGGGACTGATCCTCAATAAATATAA
>NW_007578836.1:243482-254420 GCF_000690725.1 Stegastes partitus | reverse complement strand
AGTTTTCCAGAAAGAACGTCTGGGATAGACAAGACCATCAAAACGTTCACACTCACTGTTTGCGGAAGGGGCTGCTGCATCCATCTCATCTAACCCACAGAGATCTGGTATATATATTCAGAGTTTCATTATTTATATTTAGACTGTTACATATATATAGAATTTCCTAAACAGCATGCCATATATATATACATACATACACACACACACACACACATATATATATATATATATCTTTTTGTACATGCAGAAACACTACAGACCCTTTAGGATGGATCTCTTCCGGGCCACAATATGATGTACTGTTTTACACTTTACACTCATTACGACCACAGCACATCTTCCGGTTGCCATTTTCCTGTATGTGTCCTTCTTTCCAGACTACACTAACGTTGGTCAGTGTGGGCGCACACATCTGTATAGTGATCTCTATAGTTATTCGTGTGGACGGGCCATGAGAGTAAAACTGGTTAATGCCTGACTGTCAGAAAAAAAGAACGACAAAAACATCACAGTATATGCACTGTCTAATGGGGAAAAATGTGTCCCAGACACGAAAAATAATTCCAATTGAAATGTGTTGGTTTGAAATTGGCGCTGGGGCACTTTCGTTGTGAGAGTTGATATGCAATATTTTCTTTTTGCAGCGCGTTTCTGTGTTTGCGGCGTTTTGTTTTTGCAGCTCCTTTGTGTTTATACACGTCGTTTGCCCATGTACGCTACAAACTCTGTCTTCATCACAGTGAAAGTATTTTACCATATATTTCAATTTCTAATTGATATCAAATTAGCAAAGAAAGTAAATGAGGTAAAACTAACAATTAAGGAGTTTTGAAAGTGGGCCCCTGTCAACTTTATATTTCAAAATGCATCGTAAAATGTGTTGCAGCCGTCACCTTTATGTGTAACATACTCTTGGGCTGCATAATGCATGATTTAGTTTTGTCGATGATTGTTTTTAAATTAGTCGATTAATGGAAAAAAATATTTCATCAAGAATTCCTAACATTTAAAAAAAAAAGACTTTATCAATCTAACAATTTATTTAATATTTCAACATTTTTCCACCAGCATCTAATTTCTGTGTCATTGCTGTGGTGTGATGTCATTTTTATTAATATTAGACATTAGACATTCATGCTTTGAACACAAAGCTTGATTATTTTTTCGGAAAAGAAATGTTACTTTGCTGTTCTCCTGTGAGTGTTGTAATTATTATTATTATTATTATTATTATTATTATTATTATTATTATTATTATTATTGCCCTGCGATGGACTGGCGACCTGTCCAGGGTGTCCCCTGCCTTCGCCCTAAGTCGGCTGGGATAGGCTCCAGCCCCCCCGTGACCCTAGTGAGGATTAAGCGGTGTATAGAAAATGGATGGATTATTATTATTATTATTATTTTAGAATGTACCAAATTGTCACTGTTTCTGTCATTATATCCATGTTTGCACTCACAAAAAGGTACAGACATTACATATTGGTATGGAGGTATTAAGAACTCATTTTTGGAGTAACTTCTCAACTACTGTTGAGAAAATTAATACTCTACTCCAGTTAGTGATTAAAGAAGGGAGTGCAAAGTGAGAAAACAAAACTGATTTATGAGAGGAAACCAAAATGGAAGAACAAAGGGTTAAAAACACAGGTGAGAAAGAATTGGCAGGGAGGCCAGAAGAAACAAGGATGGTGAAACCAGGGCCTTGAGCTGTGCAGTCTTCAGGGCTGACAGCCTTAAATGGAAAAGCCTGACTTTACTGTACACCACACCACAAGTGTCATAGTCTGCACCACATGATGCTTGTCTAGTTGCAGTGAAAACAATCACAGTACTCAGTCAAGCCATTAATAACTGTTTATGAGTGTATGTGCATTGCATGTGCCTATTTGTAAGAGTGTGTGTGCTTCAGGGTGTTAATTTCCAGTGATGGGATGAGTCCTTGGCATCCCAGCGTGATTTATATTAAAAGTCAATTGGCCTTAAAATTTGGCCAGACCCCCAAAGTATGCAGCAGCGAGGCATATCTGTCAGCTAATGGTAGAGCAGCCCACAGTCATACTGGCTGAAATTGAATCTGACCACAGAAGTCAATGGGCCAGAGACAAAATGTCACAAAGACTGACCATTACACTGATTACAACCTCTCTGCTAACTGGCCCACACTCTCTCCGCATCTCCTTGTACATGCTCAGAGCTGCTACTGGTGGCCATTTTGTAGTGTGTGCCATTGTGTGTCTGCATGCATCTGTGACACATTGAGATTTATGAAGAATAGAACTCCCCAAAGAGCTTTTAAAACTATATATACTGCAGAGATGCAACGATGTGCTAGTAGTATGTATAAAAGGCATGTGTCTGTGTTGTCAGTAACCTCTTGGCTTTTAACATTAGCAAGAGCTATCAGCGTCTGCTTGCTCTTAATTTCTCGCCTGTGTGCCTGTGTGGTGAGGTATGTCAGCGCTGGCTGGGAAATAGAAAGAGATGAAGGCAGAGAGGCTATCACCCTCCTGCTGCTGTGATTTTGCTAGTACCTCAACTATAATTACTGTGCACACTATTTGCTGCATCACCAAACTTTACCACTTAGGACCGAAGTATCTGTTACTGACTTAAAAACTTCTTGTATAAACTCTTTAGACTTGACACATTTTCACTCTAATAAAGTTAACATAGCTGCATTTATACAGCCATGAAAAAGCAAATCTTCAATTCTCTCTTTAAGGCGTCCAGACGCAGAGGTCCTGTTTGGTTTCTGCAAAGACAACAATAAATGACTGCCACTTCAAACACTTATGGCACGGACGGAAATAAATGAAAGGTCTGCATAAAAGCCACTATAGAATGTATCCTGTGTATATAACATCATAATGAGAGAAGTCAGATACGACTCAGAAAGAAGGTGAACTCTTTGTGTGCAGAAACACACGCACACACACACACACACACACACACACACACACACACACACACACACACACACACAGACAGTCCTGTTTGCCTAATTTTTGGTCGTTTAATTAACTGCATGTGTTTAGAAATGTGCATCTCTACTATAACACTGTCAGCAATTAAAAAGTTAAGTGTACCTGAACTCTCTCCACTGTAGACAAACTGACATAACCATCTTTGGCAGAAAAAGAGCAAATTAGTAATAATATTGACTCTATACACCAAGAACCAAGTCAAAATCTTGGGGTAATCCTGGATCCAGTTTGAAAATGGCACTTTAGACTACACTGGCTAAAATACAAATAAAGTCAGTTGAATAAATATGTAATTATTAAATAAGCAACATGATTCAAAACGTCATAAAATCTACATAAATATATTGGCTGTCTCATATATAAATGGTTAAAAATGTGTCATATTTGGAATAAAAGTTCTTTTGATGCAAGTTTGTTGGAAATGTACCATTTTGCTGTTCACCACCTAATGTGTTCATGTCAGTCTTTTATTTTCTGTAATTTCATTGGATGATGTACCTGTAATATCCAATCACCTCTAAGCAGTGAAGGAAGCATATGGAATTATATTTGTGCCACAATCTCGAGCGAACGAAAATCTATTCTGCGCTCAATACTATTACTGCCGTGTTAGCGACTCCAAACATACATACGATCATGCTGTCTTTCACTTGGTTTTGTCATTTCCGTTCTCACAGATCTCCATTCTGTGAACTCAACGGCACATTCCCGCTCGCTCGCGGTCTCTTTCTCGCTTGCGCACAACACTGACGATCTGTTCACGCTCAACTCTGCCTGCATGTCTGTTCAACTTGGCACAGCATTAGGAATGTGCCACAAAACCAGCCAATCACAGCCTTGCACAGGGTACTTCTGTGTGGCTGACCCTATCCAATCAGGTGGCTATTTCAGCCGTCTCTCAGAAGCGTTGTGAAAAGTAAACTGGGGTGGCGCGATTAATACTGTTACAATACATTTTCGGTGAGTTTTTTTTAAAAAATTATTGTATTATATATAACAAAGACTATTTTGGTCAGCGAGTTAAAGTACCGTCGCACTGTTAAATCCACATTTCTGGATTTGAAATGATAGGTAGTGTTTTTCCCTTCATCCTTGTTTAAGTAGCTCAGGCTAACCAAGCTGAACAATGTCATTAGCACGGCCACACGGAAGCAGTTGGTATTACTGAAATATTTTTATATATTTATTTTGTGATGTGAAAAGATTTTAATAGAAGCACTAAGAAACTGTGCTGGCTCATCAGTGAAGGAGCCAGATCAGAAAAAAAACAAACAAAAAAAACTCAGATATAATTTTTGTTTCTTTTTTTAGGAAGAAGAAACAGCATTTTTAGGTTGTCAGCTGGCGGAACATGGTGCGTGAAAAGATCACTAAAACCAGCTGGAGACCCACAAACAATAGCAATAAACAGTCTGAAGATGTAATTATAGAGTTGAATCTTTGTCCAGCTCATTAAAGAGGCTGCCTGTGGTCAAGGTGTGTCTGGTGCAATGCCCAGTGACAACACTGGGCATAAGTGGCAATTGTTTGGAATGTGTCACAGACTTGCAAAAGTCTTAAAGACAATTAATAGTATTAGTAGTTTCAGTTACTCCAATTCAATGCCAACAATCCCTTCCATCTCCATTTGTATTCATCCTCTGTCTGTCACTCCTATCTGTCCAACCCTCCCCCCCCACAGACACCTTCCTCTTGCTTTAATCTAATCCATCTTGGCAGCAGATGCTTGAAGCCCGAGGCAGCCTCCTCACTACATGAAACAGGGAGCCTTTGCTAACATGTCATTATTCTTGCTGGCAATGACAGCCACAAAGCTCCATAGCAGTCAAACCCTCTAAACTGTAAAACAAGAAGCTTGTCCCCTGTCTTCACTCTATTTTACACAGCTGCAGAATTAACCCCTTCAGACTGGATTTCTTTCTGCTGAGCATTTAAAAAAAAAAAAAATCCTGTTCCTTTCAGTCTTCTCCAATATAGAAATGCTGGGAAAAAGTTATTTGTGTCAATTTTTTATGAGTATTTCTAGATGTCCTTTTACAATGGATGCCACGACTGAATGGGTGTGAATTCTCATTAAAATGTAGGAAAAACAGCATGTGTTTTTAACATTTGGAAGTGGATGCCAACATGTGTTTGTATGTCTGCGTGCAGGTCTGAACATGATCAGCTTTACATATGACTTTGGGTAACATAAAATTTGACGTCTTTGTCAGGAAAATATCAGGAACATATTACTGTACGTTTTAACATAGCAGGCTATATGTAGGAACTGATCACACAAACAATTGGAACAGACATCAGTTTTTGGACACTTTCATCTATTCACTCATTTTTGATGAGAGGCCTTGAAGAAGTTTCTGTGTGGCACAAAGCACAGGTGGACGTTGCATTTGAGGAAATCAGGTCGGCTGATTCTGTGCTCTCTTTTAAGTCACTTCTGAAAACACATTTTTACCTGCGAGCTTTTCCTGATTTTATTTAGGTTTTATGTTTTATTGCCTCTTGTTCTATTTGTGTGCTTTATTTCATTGTTATTCTATTTCTATCTTTTTCTGTGTGCTTTATTTTATTTCATTTTTAATTTATTTTTATTGGAAAGCACCTTGTAACATTTGTTTTGAAAAGTGCTCTATAAATAAAGGTTTGTTATTATTATCATTATTATCATTACTATTACTAGTAGGGCCTCCTGCATCTGGTGGCCTCTCTATTATCATCATAATTTGGCATGTGGTCAACCATGTCAAACTGCACTTCAGGTAGGGGCCTTACAGTCTGAATTTACGGTCCATTAAAACCTCATAGTATGAATAAAAAATACTCTTAACTCCCTGCCCTCTATCCCATTCCTTTTCTGATCTGCCTCATTTCCTAAATCCAAGGAGTCAATTACAGATAACTCTTCATTTACAAGGAGTTCAAGGAAGTCTTCCACCTTCTACACTAAAGGAACATTACATGAATAAGTAAAAATAAATATATATATAAAAACTGTCAAAGTTTGGCTATGAAATGCTCACAGATATTCCATAACTTTGCATAGTGACACTAAAAAAGCAAGTGTTGGCTCATATCACCCAGCACCTGATGTCCATTGGCACGGACACTGAACTTAAAAAAAAAAAAGCTGTACTTTACAGTTATGAAATATATTCAGAATTACTCAAAATATCATCATGTAGAATTGTTCGAATTATCAGGCTACAATTGATAAAAATTAATATTTATTTAAAAAGGTGCTTTCTCTTCTCCTGTCAATCGTCAGAGCCATGCTTGTCTTGTCTTATGTCTGCAGCTCTCTTAGATCAAGTTATCATTCATAGTGTTTGATTGACATTGTGATTGGATAATCAGGAACCAATCAGCAACAAAGCATTATTCAAACGATGAAATCAGATTTTTATTGATCTAGACCCAAAAATATCCCATGTCCATTCCAGTGGATGCAGAGTCTGAAGGGGTTAAATAGAACTGAGGATTAAATGCTGTTTTTATCAGCATGGGAATTTTATTTATTTTTTTTTAACTGACGCGTTTCTAATAAATGACAACATGCATCATAATGTTTACTTTTTAAAGGCAACTTTTTGTTTTTTGTTTAACTGAGGTAGATTTTACAACTTCTGCCCACTAGATTTAGACGATAGCGTGTATAATTTCATAAAGATACATTGTTTTTGCTAATTTTGCCAACACAGTGCAGCTAAGGTGTATGACCATCTATCATCCTAGCAGCCTTACACGGTAGCATGTGGCGAGTATTAACATCATCAATCACCCTGGAACTATGGTAGCACTTTATTAATAAATTTATCCTTAATCTCATCAGTGCTGTTTTTCCACATCATTTTAGAGATTCGCCAGGATTCCTAGCACGAATTTGATGGTAATCAGCCCGTGATACAGTAGTTGATGACTACATTGATAAATCACCTTCCGCCGAGTTTTGGGCAGGCCGCATCTGATCCTATCAGATGATCTTCAACCCTCATTCTGTTACATATGCCTGTAGAAGCAGCATAGACTTATATATGAGGATTTTGGATATGATGACATTTTTCAGCACTTCTTGTGCCATGAGTTCTTGACTCCACCTAATCTATCTCACCCAGTATTGTTGCAATAAAGACAACTTTTTAAATATGAGTTCAGTCACTTCCTTTCATGTCGCTATATGGGGAGAAAACAACTTTGGATCACTGCAAAATAACAAACCTGGTGTACTTTTACTAAGATAGGTCTCTTTCATTAAAGTAAGTACAAATGTCAAATAACCTGAAAATCACAATCCATGAGTTGAGAATTTTGTTTCACTTCCATTCAGTCTGATAGCAGCTAAGCTGCTAATTAAGTGACAGTGATAGTCACAAAATCACTTTGACACTGAAAGTCAATTATGATTTCTAAATTCACCAGTTTAGCAGAAGGAAAATGATACCTGCATAGCCTTTGTGGGAGGGAGAGGAAGTACAACCCCTGGCAAAAATGATGGAATCACCAGTCTTGGAGGATGTTCATCCAGTTGTTTGATTTTGTAGAAAAAAAGCAGATCACAGACAGGCCACAAAACTAAAGTCATTTAAAATGGCAACTCTCTGGTTTTAAGAAACACTAAAAGAAATCAAGAAAAAAAATTGTGGTAGTCAATAACAATTGCTTTTTTAGATCAAGCAGAAGGAAAAAATTATGGAATCAGCCTGTAAATTTCCATTTCCAAAACTAACACCTGCATCAGATTAAATCTGCTCATTAGTCTGCAGTTAAATAGGAGTGCTCACACCTTGGAGAGCTGTTGCATCAAGTGGACTGACATGAATCATGGCTCCAACACGAGAGATGTCAGTTGAAACAAAGGAGAGGATTATCAAACTTCTTAAAGAAGGTAAATCATCACGGACTGTTGGAGAAGATGTTGGTTGTTCACAGTCAGCTATGTCTAAAATCTGGACCAAGTACAAACAACATGGGAAGGTTGTAAAAGGCGAGCATACTGGTAGACCAAGGAAGACATCAAGCGTCAAGACAGAAAACTTAAAGCAATATGACTGGAAAACAGAAAATGCACAGCAAAACAAATGAGGAACAAATGGGCAGAAACTGGAGTCAGCGTCTGTGACCGAACTGTAAGAAACTGCCTAAAGGAAATGGGATTTACATACAGAAAAGCTAAACGAAAGCCATCATTAACACCTAAACAGAAAAAAACAAGGTTACAATGGGCTAAGGAAAAGCAACCGTAGACTGTGGATGACTGGATGAAAGTCATATTCACTTTTGTTTGGTGCCGTTCCAATGAGATTTATGAAGACGACTGTCTGAAGAAAACATGCAAATTTCCACAGTCATTGATGATATGGGGCTGCATGTCAGGTAAAGGCACTGGGGAGATGGCAGTCATTACATCTTCAATAAATGCACAAGTTTACACTGAAATTTTTTGACACTTTTCTTATTCCATCAATTGAAAGGATGTTTGGGGATGATGACATCATTTTTCAAGATGATAATGCATCTTCCCATAGAACAAAAACTGTGATAGCTTTCCTTGAGGAATGACACATAAGGTCAATGTCATGGCCTGCAAATAGTCCAGATCTCAATCCAATTGAAAATCTGAAGAAAATGGTCCATGACAAGGCTCCAACCTACAAAGCTGATCTGGCAACAGCAATCAGAGAAAGTTGGAGGCAGATTGATGAAGAGTACTGTTTGTCACTCAATAAGTCCATGCCTCAGAGACTGCAAGCTGTTATAAAAGCCAGAGGTGGTGCAACAAAGTATTAGTGGTGTGTTGTCGTGTTTTTTTGTTTGTTTTTCATGATTCTATAATTTTTTTCCTCAGAATTGAGTGATTCCATATTTTTTTTCCTTCTGCTTGATCTAAAAGCAATTGTTATTGACTACCACAATTTTTTTCTTGATTTCTTTTAGTTTCTTAAAACCAGAAAGTTTCCATTTTAAATGACTTAAGTTTTGTGGCATGTCTGTGATCTGTTTTTTTTTTCTACCAAATTAAACAACTGAGTGAACATCCTCCAAGACTGGTGATTCCATCATTTTTCGCCAAGGGTTGTAGCTGTGATGATCTGCTGGATGAGTTGGTTCAGGAATGCAGAGACAAGACGGCACCTTTACATAGTTGCGTTGAAAAAGTGCCGGAGTAAAAATATAAAGAGTCAAAGCTCATAGTTACAAAAAAAAAGTCAGCACCGATGTTTTTAATAAAAGTTCACTTAAGGCCAACTTAAAGAAGAACATAGAAAACAAAGTCCAACTTAAATCGTTGAAATTAGAGTAAAAATAAGCCCACTAATAATATATATAGAAAATTTAGAGCCCGAGTAAAAATAAGCCAAAGTTGAATTCCTGTGATTTTATTTTATACAGAATTTTTTTTGTCGTGGTACACAGCAAAATCAAATGTGTTAGATTTCCAGTGTTGGTGTTGTATGTTAAAAATACAGTGTTAATTTAACACTTGTTTAGTCTAATCTCTCTATTTCCCAGCCTCAGAGATCCATATTCAGACAATGGATATGTACGTTTGTAAATGAAAAGCTTGTATGTTAATTTATGGAGTAGTAATATGTTCTAATCATACTCTACAATTTAATGTTTTTACTATTACAGGAACACTTCTATGACCCACAGAGTGGATCTGGCTACTTGGCCTGGAGGATAAAGACTGTTCAGTGTAACACTGCAGCTCAGTGCCAGAAATCCTCCACCAACACAATCTATCAAGACAGTCCAAAGAGAAAGAGGGAGGCTCTCTGCACTGATAAGCAACTGCTTGGTGAGCAATGTCATGAAGCAATGTCCTTTTTAAAACATTCTGCTGATGAATCTGCAATCAAAGAGAAGATGAGGGCCACATTTCAGTACCGCCAAACACTGGTTCAAGATCAGCAGTGCTCTTTGGCAGTCTTGGATGTCTTCCCCACGATTCCTTGACATCACTGGCTTGGTAAGAAAGACAACTTGTTTTTATCATTGAATTGTCAATCAAGGTATACACTTTGATGTTGCATATAAAAATGTTTGTTCTTCTGTGGATTGACCAAGACTTCACCATGATATTTGGAGAGGAAGTGTCGGGCAGATTTTTGGCAAAATGGCCTACTTTTTTCAAACCTAGGATCCTGACAGACTGCAAAAAACTGACTTCTAATGAGCACATTGAAGACCTCGGGTCTGGTTAGTTTGGCTCGTTCTTCTCTTTAAAATATCTCAATTATTTATGATGTGGATGTGTCTGATATTTCTCCTGTTTTTCCCCTAGGCTGGGACAGTGACCTGTCAAGCGTTCTACTGTTGGTTCACTTGCTTCCCCCTACGCCCAAAGGCCACAAGAAGTGTGGTAAAATCAGCGCAAGCCAAGCTATGAACCATGTTGAGATATTTGCAGGTATACAAATAGTAATGTACTTATGCAGTTATTCTGATGATCCTACTTTTTGTGTTGAGGAACATTTTTTTTTATTGGTTTAGTTGAATATAGTGGTGCTACATTTCATGTTTTTCTCATGATTCTTATTTACATTTTGTTAAAGATGGGAGCCAGTGTTGAAACCTTGCTTGCTGGTGTGGAACTGGGTCAGCCCTTCCTCCTGTGTGTTGGTGAAAAGAAGAGCAACATCCAAAGATACTATGTCATCACTGATCACAAAGCCATCCCTTGCAAGGCACAGACATCCTTGGCAGCTTTTGAGGAGCTCTTCAAAGCACACTTCATCTTCAGTGTCAAGTACTATGCATCTCTCTTCAACTTCTACATGTTCATCCACACCACAATTTTTAGCATTGACATGGGACGTGCCAAGGAAAGTCCCAGAGTCAAGGAGTTGAGGGCAAGATTTTTGCACGACACTTGAGGTGATAAATATCCTTGGATGCAAACCTTTGTTATGTCTGTAAGGCACACCACGAAAGTTCTGCATTGCTTTGT
>NW_007578836.1:236997-242192 GCF_000690725.1 Stegastes partitus | reverse complement strand
TTTTTGGTGATGTGTTGGAAAGAAATAACTGTTACTGGAATCTGCTCCTCCTCTTGATTCAAATTGTGAATATTGTGTTTTCACCTATTGTAACTAATGGTATGACATACTATTTGAAGCACTTGATTAAAGACCACCACAAGCAATTCAAATCTTTGTTTTCACAGAAAAGATTGATTCCAAAGCATCATTTCATGCTACATTATCCACGTTGTATTAGAAAAATAGGTCCACTTCTTCACGTATGGTGTATGAGGTTTGAGGCCAAACATAGTTTTTTTTTTTAAAGATCAGTGAAAATTTTCTAAAATATCACAAAAGCATTGGTGAAACAACACCAGAGACAGCTAGCTTACCACTGGGAGAATTTAGATTTTCAGAGATTTGAGTTTGGTCCGGTGAAGAAAGAAATTGATAGCTGGGAGGGAGGTGAAGTTTTAAGTTCTGTTTTTAATTTAAATGCATTCTGCGAAGTGTCAACCACTAACTGAGTGAAGAACTATGGAACAGAATATCAGATTGGTATGTTTGTTTGTACTGGAACAAAAATGGAAGTTCCTATTGTCACCAGCATCATTATACGTGATCGTTAAAACGACACAATCCTTAAATTAAGTGGAGTTCTGGGGAGATTCCAGGCTGGTGGGAACAGTGTGGCGACTTGTGTGTTACAAGGGAGGAGTGGGGAGATAAGCTGCAGACTATGAATGCTAAAATGCCTGATGGTTTTGGTGACGACTTCCCGAACTTATCTAAAGTACCCTCTTGTTATCATGATCCGAAGGAAATTTTTAACAAAGTTTGAGCCACATCTCTTCCTTCCCAAAGACCATATGACTGTGCTATTACAACCAGGTGCTCCTACTCCCAAGGGGCGATTATATTCTCTCACAGGTCCAGAGAGGGAGGCTATGAAGGAATATATTGATACCTCACTGAAAGCGGAACTGATTCGACCCTCGTCTTCCCCAACGGGGACAGGATTCTTCCTCGTCTCCAAGAAGGATGGTTCCCTTCGCCCCTGCATTGATTACAGCCCTTTGAATGAGGTAACAATCAAGAACAGGTACCCCCTCCCTCTCATGTCCGAAACCTTTGAACTATTACGAGGAGCAAAAGTTTTTACCAAGTTGGACTTACGTAATGCTCATCATTTAAAATCATTTAGTGAGGATAAGGGAGGGGGACGAATGGGTTAACACCCCAACTGGACATTACGAATGTTTAGTAATGCCTTTTGGTCTCACCAATGCACTTGCTGTGTTTCAGGCACTCGTGAATGATGTGTTAAGGAACTCATGAACTACATGTGCGAAAGGTCTTATAGCGCCTCCTGGACAAAATGCGAATTTCATCAGTCCACAGTGTCATTTCTGGGGTTTATAATTTCCCCTCATCAAGTTAAAATGGATCCAGCTAAGGTCAGGGCAGTGAAGGATTGGCCCACGCCAACATGCCGGAAAGAGGTTCAGCGGTTCTTGGGGTTTGCAAATTTCTGTAGACATTTTGTAAGAAACTTTAGTGCTGTCGCTGCCCCTTTGCATGCATTGACCTCTTCCCAGGTCCAGTTTTAATGGAATCCCCAAGCTGAAGGGGCTTTCACCAGACTGAAGGCGATGTTCACCTCCACTCCGATTCTCACCATCCCGGACCCTCATTGGCAGTTTGTGGTGGAGGTGGATGCTTCCAATGAGGGAATTGGGGCCGTCCTGTCCCAGTGGTCGGCTCGGGACAACAAACTGCACCCCTGTGCGTTCCTATCGCTTAAGTTCAGCCCAGCTGAAAGAACTTACGATGTGGGTAATAAAGAACTGTTAGCTGTGAAAGTAGCTGGAAGATTGGAAACATTGGTTGGAGGGGGAGGAGCATCCATTTGTGGTCTGGACAGACCACAGAATTTCGAATACATAAGAAAGGCTAAAAGAGTGAACTCACGGCAGGCCAGTTGGACCCTATTCTTTAATAGATTCAGCGTTTCCATTTCTTATTGGCCTGGGTCACACAATGTTAAGGCAGATGCTTTATCTCATGTTTTCCTCTCTGATCAGAATGCCAAGGAACCAAAACCCATCCTTCCACCCAATCATGTGAGTGAAACATACAATGTTTGTAAAGCAGCGGTTTTGGTGGCTGGCCATGGAAAAGTTTGGGAGGGAATACGTAGCGGCCTGCCCCACCTGCGCCCAAAACAACACTTCTTCTAGGGCTCCTCATGATATGCTGCATCCTCTCCCCATCCCCACCCGACCCTGGTTTTCCCAAAAAAGTAGTGTCTGACCCACAAGTTTGTTTCTCGTTTTTGGAAGGAATTTCGTTCCCTCGTAGGGGCCAAGGTGAGCCTTTCCTCCGGTTACCACCCACAGTCAAATGGACAGTCTGAGAGGCTTAATCAAGAGCTGCAGACCTGCCTGTGCTGTCTGGTTTCCCAAAACCTTGCTTCCTGGAGTCGCCGACTCACGTGGGTAGAGTTTGCTTTGACCCCCTATTCCCGTCCCACATCTGCCACACGTCTCACTCCTTTCCAGTGCGCATATGGATATCAACCACCACTGTTTCCAGAGAATGAGAAGGAGGTGGAGGTCCCTTCAGCTCATGCCCTCATTCGGGGGGTGGGCGGTAATGTCATGGTTCACTCTGGGGTCAGTTAGACTCTTTGTCATGTCCATCAGGGCACGACTCTGTGTCAGCAACTCCCTCTCGACTACGAGGAAAAAGTTACAAATTCCGCAAATTCACTCAAACAAAATATAGCCGAGAATTCCATGGGACCAGACCAGACGACATCATAAATATAGATGAAGTACCTTTGACGTTTGACCTGCCTTTCACTAGGACTGTTAACAAAAAAGGTCTATCACACTGAAAACAACTGGCCATGAGAGAACGCATTTCACTTGAGTTCTGAGCTGCACAGCATCTGGACAAAAGCTTCCACCAATGAGGATTTATTTATTTTTCTTTAAAGTTAGATTTTTGGCCTTTGTTTGATAGTACAGTGAAGAGAGAGACAGGAAAGTGGGGGAGAATGTGTGGGAAAGGGCCATGAGTGGGATTTGAACTCATGACCTCCACATCAGGACTGTAGCCCTGTACATGGGACGCCAGCTCAACCAGGTGAGCTATAGCAGCACCCCTGTAATGGGGATTTTTAAGCGGATGATGATGTCAAAAAAAAAAATTCCTGAAAGAAATCATTGTGAAAGTCAACGAGAAAGAGTGGCGAGAAATCAATTACCAAAACTGGCCGCATGCTAAGAGCAACTTTTGCTTAAGTCTGCCAGTGGATCCTGACAGCATGGAGCAGTGTCAACAAATCCACTATCACAGACAGGTTTTGAAAGGCTGGACTGCTGCCTGATAAAGAGGACAGCACAACCTCATGGGCAAATTTGCCTCGAGACGAAAGTGACAGCGTAAGAGAGACTGAGGAAGTGTGTGACAAAGTAATTCTGAGGCTGCTCAATTCAGACACTGAAGAAAACGACTTTAGTGGTTTTAGTAAGCAGGTGGAAGATGAAGATAGCGATCAATGACTTTTCCTAGTAAGCTACTGTATTTTTAAAAAGTCGGGCAATTGTGTGCATGAGATTTTTAATGTTTTTTAAAGTAGTTCTAGTCAGTGTCATGCTTTTCACCTCCTCTGCTTAGCTGACAGCTCTCTCTCCTTTTCCCCTTTCCTCTGTAAGCATAAGTTTGATGTGTGCGTGTGCTTTCTCTGACATGGTGATTGGATAAACAGCTGAGTGAGTACACATGTGATGGGAAGTGGCTCACTTGTTCATTGATTCACCACCTGCCATAAAAGAAGGGCCCAGTCCACTACTCAACGCTGGACCATTGTACTATAACCAGTCAGTCACTCAGGTCTGCGATACTTAGTTCTGGTTAATTTTTTGGCCTGCGTAGCAATATAGTTTATAGAGTGTA
This sequence comes from Stegastes partitus, assembly GCF_000690725.1. NCBI lineage: Eukaryota > Metazoa > Chordata > Actinopteri > Pomacentridae > Stegastes > Stegastes partitus. Next base: position 238,265 of record NW_007578836.1, on the reverse strand, counting down.
ATCCCCTGCCTTGCCTCATGTCGTCCCAGTTCCCCAGGATGACTTGAGGATATTTTTGTAGACTGTTTAAATCGTTACTGTGTGCTGTGTCTGTCCATCTGCACTTGGGTCCCTGTACAAACCATGACACAAATACTAAACCTGGTTTGCAGAACTCGTGAACAGCGAGAAAAACACTAGAGTATAATTACACGGTTACTATGAAGAGACCCGGCAGAGGAACAGTTTATGTGGCGGATGAATGAATGGGATCCAGGTGCACCACTCCCCACTGCAGGTGAATTCAGTCAGGTAATAAGGGGAAGAAAAAAACCAGCAGGCACTATACAGAGCAGGAGGTGGAGGTCCTGACACTAAATGCTTCTAAGAGAAATGTAATATCTCCTGGATTTGATTTTTCTTTTTCTTTCTTTCTTTCTTTTTTTTTTTTTTTACGTTTCCTTTCAGACCTGCAAACCATTTGCTGTCAGTTCTTGATGTCTCTAAATACACTATATTGCCAAAAGCATTTGCTCACCTGCCTTGACTCGCATATGAACTTAAGTGACATCCCATTCTTAATCTATAGGGTTCAACATGACGTTGGTCCACCCTTTGCAGCTAGAAAAACTTCAACTCTTCTGGGAAAGCTGTCCACAAGGTGTAGGAGTGTGTTTATGGGGATTTTTGACCATTCTTCCAGAAGCGCATTTGTGAGGTCACACACTGATGTTAGACGAGAAGGCCTGGCTCTCAATCTCCGCTGTAATTCATCCCAAACGTGTTCTATCGGGTCGAGGTCAGGACTCTGTGCAGGCCAGTCAAGTTCATCCACACCAAACTCTCTCATCCATGTCTTTATGGACCTTGCTTTGTGCACTGGTGCACCTTCATGCTGGAAGAGGAAGGGGCCATCTCCAAACTGTTCCCACAAAGTTGGGAGCATGGAATTGTCCAAAATCTCTTGGTATGCTGAAGCATTCAGAGCTCCTTTCACTGGACTTAAGGGGCCAAGCCCAGCTCCTGAAAAACAAGCCCACACCATAATAGTCCCTCCACCAAACTTTACACTTTGCACAATGCAGTCAGACAAGTACCGTTCTCCTGGCAGCTGCCAAACCCAGACTCGTCCATCAGATTGCCAGATGGAGTAGCGTGATTTGTCACTCCAGAGAACACGTCTCCATCACTCTAGAGTCCAGTGGCGGTGTGCTTTCCAACGCCGCATCCGGCGCTTTGCATTGCATTTGGTGATTAATGGCTTGGATGCAGCTGCTCTACCATGGAAA
>NW_007578836.1:204419-236067 GCF_000690725.1 Stegastes partitus | reverse complement strand
GATCCTCTTATCACACTTGTCTGCTATGGCTTTCTTTGATCCTGCAACAGGACTATTGAATTCATTTCCTCTCTGGTTCTCATTTTCAAAGCTCAACTGGACACATTTTTGTCGCGTTACTCAGATAAGGCAGCATTGTGCATTTTGGTAGTTACTTGCCTTAATATTTTTGGTCATTGTTAGGTATACTTACTCACATTTCTTAGAACTTTGTGCCCGCTTGATAGCTTTTATACATACCTGACATGCTTGCTTTTTCTTATGTTTGTCTAAGCAGTATAAGCTTTTCATCTGTAAATTTGCTTTATTTTTTACTTTTTCATTTGTCAGTTTTACCTCAGGTTTAACATTTTTAAAAGCTGTTGTTTGTGAAGAACACTCTGTTTTAGCACATAAAGTATCATGGTAAAATAAAAACCCCGTAGTCTGATGCCTTTGGTTTCTACAACTACAAAATTCATTAATAACAACTCAGTTAAGCTGTACCATATTTATTTTGTCAAAGCTGAACCACACCTGAATTTAATAGAAAGCCTGTATGGGATCCAGACTAGCTGTACTGTGTATCCCACTCAGCATGTCTCTTCAACTGAAACTATTTCAGCAAGTTGACAAAGCTCTTTTACACTGACTAAAGGCATGTGTCAGCACTCATTGACTGTCCTGCGTGGTGTGAGAGAAGAAGTTGGCCGTTCTGTAAAGCATCTTCTAATGGATGAATGCTCTATCACTCAGACTCTCCATACTGCAGGAATAATGAGATGCTATATCACTGCACTGATATGCCCGGGAGCCCCCGATTAACACACACACACGCACACACACACACACACACACACACACACACACACAGGCTGCCTCCCAGCATAACTAATGGGAACGTTTCATGGTGATGACAGCGAGCGGCATGTATGTGTCTGTCTAAGCATTATGGCTGTTGCCATAATAATGGGAACAAATGAGAGCCATTCATTTCCTGCCTGGGTGCTGATTGGTCCTGATGGCCAATATGGCACTGGGTAATTCATCTTCCAGCCCCTCCCCCTAACGACAGGCTGGCGACCTGCTGGGAGAGCATCATCCAATTGAACAACCAATGGAAGGTAATGGATGGGGAAGGTTTAGGGAGGGATAAGAATAAGCGGATCATAACCTCTAACCATAGTGTGGTTTAGGGTGCATAACATTTGAATGCAATGGCATCAGAAGTTATAGTTACAGTAAATGTCCTTGTTGTGGTGGTGCGTGGTTTCCTGCTATCATTGAACTTGGTTACAATGCCTTTCTACTGTAACTAAGTCCTATTAAAAAACACAAGATGATTCTCCTTTAGTTCAAAGTGCATCATATACCACTGCCACACAGTTAGCACACACGTCCAGTGTGCTTTTAAAACAGTCTAGCATAAAACTAAATATCTAGCTATACTGTTTGTATGTCCATGTGTGTGTGTGTGTGTGTGTGTGTGTGTGTGTGTGTCAGATGTTTATATCAAAATGACTACTTGTCCTCTTACAGACAACAGTACATTTCCTACCTCCAAAAACCAGATATTAGTCACAAATTGTCTTTCATTATGAAAGAGAGTCACTTGAATGTGCCTGGGTTTTTTTTTTTTTATATATATCAGGCTTGTTTTTCTTTGTTTTACTTAAACATGGTTTTATTTCTACTGTTGTCCTGGGCTCTTTGTTGTTTCATGCTGGATTTTTCTTTTGTTTGTAGTTTAAAAGACTTTTTCTTGGTAAATGTTGGGCTTCCTAGGTTAACATTTACAATGCAATGGCTCAAATGTTTTCTTTGTATTCAGCAGCTTTGACTCTTTACTGTTTTTACATCTTCTTACAGTTTTTTTTTTCTTCTTCTTTTCAACTCATCCACCTGACCTTCACAACACATCCGGCTGCATCGTCGATATGCAATTACTTCTTTCGCTCTGCTAAATGGGTAAATTTAGAAATTACAACTGGCTTCTTAATTCCAAAGTGATTCTAAATTGATTATCCCTCCACCAGCTGCTTCCAGTGATGATCACTGTTAATTAGTTTGCTTACCTGTACTTATTCATTTACTGTCAGTTTGTTACATCATTGTTGTTGAGAGCAGTATTTAATGTTTTGTGCATAATTAGCATTGGTTCTGTCGTGTGTTTCCTTGTTTGGGAGCTGGAGTTCAATGAAATCAGTGTTCACAAATTCTGATTATAAAACTGATCCATACAATTAAATTTGACGGTTTGAAATATTAGAAATCAGTCTGAAATATTAGAAATCAATATCCAGATTGAATACGGTGGTGGCCTGATAAATGAGGGAAGTTTAACTTACAGAAACATGGTGTGCAAAAAGCTAGGCTGTAGTTACTGGTCCACCTTCCAACTTCTCTTGCTCTCTTTGACTCTCTCTCTCTCTCTCTCTCCCAAAAACAAACACCTGTATGCACTTGAGAGTGCAGGTCCCTGCTGTAAATAATCTACATTACTGAACTACAGTGTGACCAACAGATACAGTTTTTAATGTGACTGAAAACATAACAATTACTTCTGCTATTTCTCAAACCCCCCTCAACTCGGTATCTTCCCAGCTTTATGATTAAGTAAGACTTTTACTCTGCTGCAATGTTCCAACTGAGGAGCTGATAGTCATCTCGCAGAAAATTTGCATATTCCTGCCCCCTCACTGCTCGCTGCTTCCAGGTGATTCACAATGAGCAGCTGGCTCGCAGCCTGTCAAATCTGTTCACTTTCAAGAGATGTTTCTGCAAGTGTAAAATGTCTCAGCCACAAAGAAAACATACCAAATGATCTACAATTCGCTTCTTAATTTATTCCCAGTATCTGGAAGAATGATGTATGTTATTGATAGCAATATTATGACAACACAACTGCCGTCTTACATACAATGCTCACAAACTGCATTTTAATTCAGCCAAATTCCCAATAAAGCTGTTGTTATTTACATGTTTCTTCTGTTTCTGTAGTCAACAACAGAATGAGTATGAAATAGTGACTGATTAAGACCACATGTTAACAGGCTGTCACTTCATAGCCACTTCCAATCTGATGCTCTGCACTGCTACAATACTGTTTTTACATCTGCAGCATCATCTGCAGTGCAAATTTTCAGGTGAGAGAGCTCTAAAGTTTCTTATCCTGTCTAATTAACTCAGCATCTAGATGAGGTAAAAATAAGGACTGTGCTGTGGATATTTGCAGGTAAAATAATGACCCAGGAAAAGTTATAATAGAAAGTCTTGGTCTCACCCACTCACCCACAGTTTGAGCAACGTGACACGACTTCAACTTCCTACTGGTTTGTTGTTCATAGCGTCCTTAGCAACCACCATACAGCAACAAATCGTAGTATTCCTACAATTTCTTTAAGAAACCTAAAAGAATGTACGTCAAAGCGAGACTATGAAAATAAAGTGTACATTTGTCGGTAGAAAAGTTATTAAAACAAAGCTAACACCACGATCTATCTTAAAATATTGCAATTTCCACCAAAAATAGAAGGGATGTCTGCCATGTTTTTTGTCTACGCCAGGGAAAAACTCGGCAGTCACGTAACCTAAAGTATGCCTACAGAAATGACTAGGAAAATGAAACGTAACCATACTGCAATTTCAGAGACCTTATTGTGAAATGACTATATTTTGCGCTGTGGAAAAACATAGGTATTATACAATTTGGTGTGAGACTGGATTGGTTTGAATGGTGTCATCCAAAATGGACTTGAACGTTGGGAATGAAATTAATTGTTTGATTAACAATTCCATGAAGTAATGTCAGCTTTGGACTTAGAGTTTATTAATTAGAATGAGTTATCACTTTAATGGGCAAGGAAGCTTAAATGGTAACCTCTGTAGGCATTAAAAATGGCAGGGGGGCAGAATCACATGACTTCCTCCAGCCAATCAACGAAGATCAGGCTACATCACAACATAGTCACTATGGCTTCTGACCAATCACAAGACACACATATCATAAGTTCTGTAAGTCTGACTGGTGACTTGTAAATAAATATTCCTTGATTGTATGTGTATTTTATACAACAATTTATCCCAAAAAATTTTTTTTTCAATTTATTCATTTTTTTAAACCCCAAGTGGGCGAGGAATAACAGGGATAACTGCTTTGACTTTGGCTTGTTGCCTAAATATGAAACTTTTTTTAAAGTCAAAAAAGAAAATGTTCTTTTATATCCACCAATAACACACTGGAGTTGAAGTTTTACATTTCCAAGTATTTAAAAGAGTGTCCTATAAAGGTTTAACTCTTTAATTCTGTTAAATTTACTGTGGTCATTCTGCCAACATTCTTTTGCACACCGTGTGACACTCTAAATGTGCATTTGATGAAGTTGCCTGCATCAAGAATTCCAGAATGCTTTGAGTTGAGAAAAGGTAGCATTATGATGTCATGTGATGAATTCACTGGGGCTATGAATACTGGACACCAAGAGGAGGTAGTCATTTCCAGACTCTCACTATCTGCTGGCATGAGTTTCTCCAGAACAGAACGAAGGACAGCACTTCCAGAAGAACCAACTACTGCAGAAATGTAAGAACTGCTACACAGGTTCAATGTAGCACAGACTAGCTAAGTGTCAGTAACAGTTTTAACCATCAACTGTTAATTTATTTTACTTGCTGAAACAATGTTGCAACGAGGCAACCCAAGGCCCAATGGAGGATGCGGCCATGGAGGTTATGACGCAGAGCGGGCCATGTTTGTCTACCAGGACATCAATTTCAAGTTAAAAGACAAGATTGAAGTTCTGGAGCAACAAATACAAGACCTCCAAGTAGAAAAGGCAGAGCTGGTTGGCAAAGTCAACGCTGGAACCACTGCCATTACCTGTTTGGAGACTGACCTGCAGAGCAGCCAGGAGAAGATAGAAGAGGAGCAAAAGGAACTGCTGGCCCTCCGTCAGCTGATCAGCCAATGGAGGAGAAAAACAAAGAGGTCCAGTAGAAAAACATTCTGCTGGAGGCAAACAATGCAGACCTCCTGGTGGAAAAGCTGGAACTGGAGTTAGAAGAGAAGAAGAAAAAACTCCAGGAGATGGACAACCAGGACCTGAAGGATCTTCTGGTCAAGAAATGAAGTTTCTTCAAGAGATTGACTAGGGAGGAGAGACAGAGAATGAAAGAACTGAAAGAGGAGAAAAAGAAAGCAAAGAAAGAGAAGAAAAAGAAGGAACTCAAAGAAAAACAGGAGCAGAAACAAAAAAAAATGAAGAGAAAAGAAGGGGGATGGTTCTTCTGAACAGTGACTGTTCAGTGCCGCTCTTTCTCCACCTTCCTTCTGCTTCCCTCACTTTCCCTTCCCCATCCTCTAGTCCTCACCTTTTCTTCCTCCACCATCACCGTTCCACCACCTCCTCCACCCTCGGCCATCATCCATGCACCCTCTTCTCCTTCCCTCACCCTCTTGTCTCTCTTTCCTTTACCCCCTTTACCCCTCTATCCCCCATCTCTAACCCTCTTTCACCCCTCCCCCATCCCTCTATCTTTTACCCTTCTCTCCCCTGATCTTCCCCCCAATCAGTTTTCATCCCTATTTTTTTGTTGTTGTATGGTGGTTGCGAAGGACGCTAATTAAATACAAACCAGAAGGAAGTTGCTGTCGCCGGGGGAGTGATGGCTGCAGCCTGCGGGTAGAAACTGTTCTTGAGACAGTTTGTTGTAGTCTGTAATATCTAATATCTTCAGTGACGTGCGGTGAGGTTCATGGCTGGTGAGGCTCTGACTTCATCAGAATCTGATTTACAAATATATGCACTCTACACAGATGCATATTTGCTATTTGATTGGCAGCAGTTTACGGGTTATGTTTCATATCTACATTCTTTACACATACAAGCCGTAGCCCACAAAACACATGTTTCTTCCTTTTTTTTCTTTTCTTTAAGTTATTGCAGTCTAACCTTTAAATGAAGTCCATGCGCCTCTCCTTCTGGACAAAAATATCCGTTACTTTTTTGAAAAAGTCTCCTTAACTTCCTTCATTGCACTTGACTTGCTAACTGTATATCGTACCTAGTCTAGCTTGCTGTCACTTACTCTGCAGCCACAAGAAGCATGTCTGGGATCAGAGCGCCCCCTGCCATGAGGCAAGAGAACTGCCTGCCTCACCTGGAACCTCTTCTCAGCTGTTTCTGATCGCTTAGCACACGAAACAGATTACACACATACAGTTGGTAACAGAAATCACTGTACATTATTATATACATCAGCTGAACTGTAGAAAATCAGTTCATATATTAAATGTGTTTGAAACATGTCATTGGCGACATCCAGACAGCAGCACGCTGTCACTGCAGGCAGCCAGCGTAGGTAGAGATGGCTGTATGGCCGTCCTCTTCTTCCTGAAGTCGATCACCATCTCCCTGGTCTTGGCCACATTCAGGAACAGATGGTTCCTCCCAGACCACTCCACAAAGTCATTCACCAGCACCCTGTACTCCTCATCCCGTCCACCACGTATACACCCAACCACTGCAGAGTCGTCAGAGAACTTCTGCAAGTGGACCAACTCAGAGTTGTACTGAAAGTCTGAGGTGTACAGGGTGAACAGGAATGGAGAGAGCACAGTGTATCGGTATCCAAAAAAACGTCAGGCAAGAGGCAAGGTCCAAATGGCAGAAACAAGGTCGTGAACAAAACAGGCTGTGACTTGACTATGATAACGCTGGTACGAGGACTGTGACGTCGAACTGGCGAAGAGACAGTGAGACACACAGGGTAATATACACGAGGTAATGAGGGTAGATGGGAAACAGGTGTGGGGAGGTAATCAGGGAACAGGTGAGACAAGACAGGTGCAGGAAGTAAATCAAGACAAAGACAACCGGTTGATAAAAAGAAAATTACAAAAGAGATCTGACTGGTCGTAGATGGTGCTTTTTTTTGTTTTTTGTTTTTTACACAATCTCAAATCTAACCTGTTTTGTTCGAGACTGTGCACAAATCTCAAACTAAATCTCCTCAATACTGGAAAAGTAGATCAATTTGTTTCTGATAATGTGTGAGTGGAAATATATATATACATTAAAAAAAAAAAGGGAAGCAATCACAACAAGTCCAGAAGTCCTGCATTAGGGGGGCTGGAGTCTGTCCCAGCTGACAGCTTCACCTGGACAGGTAACCAGTGTATCACAGGGCTACACTTAGACAACCAAGCACACTCACATTCACACCTATTGACAATTTAGAATCACCAGTTAACTTCAGCATGTCGTTGGACTGTGGGAGGAAACTGGAGAACGTGGTGAGACGCTGTGCAGGGAAAACAAAAATGTATTATTCAACATTTTATCCCAAAAAGGCAGGAAAACATTTTTTTTTTTTTTAAATATAACTGACTGAGCAGGTAAGTTGTACCACAAAAAACAACAATAACAACAAAAAACCTTTCAGACTAGATAGCCTAATCCAAGTAGTAGATCTACAATGATCATGGGAATAAATGTACATTTACTATGAAATACTTGGTCACAGAATTGAAAAATAAGATCATTTTTGTTTAAACTTTTATAAATGATTGAGCAGGTAGACAAGGTACACCACAAACACAAAAATATTGTTGGATAGTTTAGAGTTCAGAAGAACAGTGTTTCTCCAAACATATTTTTTTTGTGTCATTTCTTTGGAAATCATCGCTGCATTTGGTCAGAAGGCACAAATATACTGCAATCATGACCAAATATACAAGCAGCCAATAAAACTCATGGACCGGAAACCAATGAGATGGCATCACTGCCGCATTTTAAGAAAACACAACCTGCTCACCTTTGAAAATTTTATGAATTTTAGTGCTCTTAAATTGTTTTTTAAACGAAATAATCGTGTCTGACCACTGTTCTCTGAATTGGCCACCAGGCGTCAGAGCTCTCACAGAGCAACCACACAAGCCTCCACCAGTGGTGACTGTCTTGTCCCAAAATACAAGACTTCATTCTGTCAGTCCACCCTCTCTGCAAAGGGGGCAAAACTTTGGAACTCTCTACCCACTAATCTAAAATTAGAGAGCAACAGGAATGCTTTTAACAAAGGACTCAAACAATGGCTCAAAACAACAGTGCTCACATGAATAGTCTTAACTGGTTGACTGCTTGACCATGTTGCCTTTGCTTTGTGGCTTATAAATGTTTTTAACCTGAGAAATGGCCTCTCTCTTTTACTGTTGGAATGTTATTGTACACTGTATTTTTGTTTTGTTTTGTTTTGTTGTTGTTTGTTTTTACTTTTATTACTTTTATCATTTCAGAAGCCTCCTGTGGACAAGTGTGGGGAATTAGCACATGTGCTAAAACACTCAAACAATGCATCTGGTTTGTCCAATGTAATTGTGATGTCCACATCAAATAAACAATAAATAATAATACATAGATCTGTTGGCCACCAGTACTTTTGTTTCTGTGGTGCAACACGTCAGACCTGCTCAGTTACAAAAGTTCAGCAGAACTTTTTTTTTCATGACCAAATATTTTATATTAAAAATAATTGGAATGTTTTGTTCTGATTGCTTGTGACATGCAACTACATACGTCCTAGAAAATATCACAACTTGAATTCTGAATTATCACAATTTTTGGTTACATAGCTTCAAATTTCAATGTGCAAAAAAAACATGCTGACAGTGGATTGACAGGAAGTTTGTTAAAGAACAAAGATCTCAAAGTACTTGACATACCAAGCTGAATTTAGATACTAACTAAATATCCATATGATTAAAAAAAAAAAGTTTGAGGCACATCACAGACAGTCGAACAGAAGGTCCTTGATTACTTGAGACAAGGCAGGTTGACAAGGACAAAGTGATCCGGCAAAAATTAAGTCCAGTTTAACAGGCTGAGGTCAAATTCAGATGGAGAGCACAAAGACAGTTTGTTGAAGATTGAATGGTAGCATATCTACTAGGAGAAGTAATGAGTGAAGTAAAGGCAGGTGAGCAGAAGGCTGAAAAAGATCCAGTAATGCAACCTCTACAGCTATGCAGATATGCAGCTGGTGAGGAGAGGAAATAAGAACATTTTTAATATCAATACGGCCTTCACAATCTTACAATATTCATGCTTTCCATGTCCATATGTGTAAGGCAATAAGTGGACAGCACACACAGCTCTGTTCATTCTACAATAGAGCTGTGTCAGTGTGCATCAGTCTCATTGCCCCACGCCTTACATATAGCTCCTTGGGACTCTCATCAGAGTTGACCTCTAGGGAGTGAAATCTTTACCAGTAGGTCTCAGGGTTAATGTCATGTTTAGTTTGGATAACACATTTAACCTGGTCATAATCAAGGGAGTCATCAATGTCCATATGTACATATGCACTTCTCGCCTTGCCAGTTAACAAGGGGATTAAATGAAAAATCCAGTCTGCTTTCTGCCTCCGGCATGCTACAGCAGTACACTCAAATGTTTAAAGAAAATGCTCAATGTCATCATTATCGAATAGTTTTTCCAATCTGGGCTCACGGTGTGAGCAAAACTGACCTGTAGGGGCCATGCTTGAATTGGTAATCAGAGGCTCAGCTTGGGCCTGCAGAGTGTTGTGACCCTGTGGGTCATCTATAGTATTTTTGTGTTTTTGCTGCTTGTTTCTTTCCTCAGTGTGTGTGTGCGTGTGTGGTTTTTGAGTGAATGGATTAGGAGCAGGTGGTGACTCTGGATTGGCTGTCTCGCCTGCTGCCTCGCCTGATTCCAGCCGCGCCATTGGTCAGGGGTCGGGCCCATCCACTATTTGAACAGCCCCCCAGCTGCACTCGGTCTCCTCACCTCCAGCCTCACCACCTCAGAGAAAGCCAGCATGCCATTGAGACTGTACTGCAGGAGGATGCAGCAGCTGCAGTAACTTGTTTGTAGTCGTAGCCGTGTGTTACAGGTTCTGTGTCTTTTGGTGAATCTTTGTAAATATTGTAGCTAGAGAGCAGAGTAGGAGGGAGAGGCCTTTTCTTTTAAACTCTTTTTCTCCTGTTTTTTGTTTATTAGGTAGGTAGGTAAGATATTGTCTTTTATTTGCTTTTTCTTTTCCGATAGGGAAGTCAGGGTTAATGTAGAGTTTGTTTTGTTTGTTATTTTGGCCCATGTCCAACTCTTTACTGTAAAAATAAAGAAACTGCTCATTTTGATACTTGGCTTGTCTGATTGCTGGCCGTCTTTGAAGTGGAAAGACTGGTGTGGAGCAAAATTCATGTTGTGCTAAAGGTTCCCCTAGACCGGGGCATAACAAAAGGGTGCACAGTGGATGACTGAAACTCCAAAGCTAAAGTTTCAAAGACTGCTGGCAGGGGATCTGACAATGGAGATGTTACGGCCAGCACCTCTGATTGTAAAAGCTGAAACTGATGTTGATGTCCTTTAAAACACTGTTCTTGTCTTACAGTCACTTCATTCTGCCTTGCCTCTCGGGTCTTGTGCTGCCCCATGTGAGCGCAAAAAATGGCCACCACGTCTGTCAGGGTTGGCTCTTTACCTTCACCCTCAGTACTTTCTACCACTTCAGGAGCACCATTTCCCTCCTCTTCATTGGCCTGCCTTTCCTGTGCAATGGAACCTGGTCCTCCAGGTTTTCTCCCACTTTTTCCTCCTCGATGCATTTTTCCTCTTTTCTATGTCAGCTGTGATGCTCAGACACCACATGGTGATGCAATTCATGGGGATGCTCTTGGTGGTGCTCTGGTAGAAGCGTAGCATCAATTCCTGTGGGAGTTGGGCCTTTCTCAGCTTTATGAGGAAGAAGAGTCTCTTTGGGCTTTCTTGCCTAGGTTTGAGGTGTTGGCAGTCCATGACAGCTTGTCAGAAACACTGGCTCCAAGGGACTTCACACTCTCCAAACTGAATTTCTGTGATGAGAACTTCTAACTACCTGTTATTCATTAGGCTAGTAGCCTACAGTGGGGTTTGCAAGTGCTATACAGTTAACAAGCTAGTAAAGAAAGCCAGCTCTGGATTGCCCCCACTGACCCAGAGGAGGTAGTGGAAGACAGGAAGATGCTGCTTAAGCTGTCATCCCTATTGGAGAATATGTTTCACCATCTGTGGGACACTGGCAACATTGAGCAGCTCCTGAAGTAACAGACTGTTTCACCTGGTGTGTAAAGGAGAGTTCCTGTAGGTCCTTCCTTCCTGTTGCTATCAGATTTTACAACCAACAATGCTCAGGATTGGCTGTCTTCCCCAAGCACACTTTGATATGTGGATAGGAGGTGCTGGGGACTGCACTGCTTAGTTTGAATTGTGGTTGGATTTCTCTAACTCAGCCATAGCTGCAGATGGGCAAATTATGTATTTCGTTGTTTTATTTTTAAGAGTGGGTGCCAGGAAAAGTCAGCTTTCTCATGAGGCAGGACATGTCTATTCTTTCCATATGTAACTCTCTCTGGACCTTAAGCAAAATGCTTTTGCTGGCAAAATTCTGACAGACATAGAACATAAACCCAATGCTTAATACTCCTAACAGCTACCCTAACTAGCTCTGTATAATTTCTGTATGAAAGCACACGTTAGCCTGTCATTGGCTGAAAAGCAGCAGGCAATGATTTGTGTAACAATTGCAGGTTTCAAGGAATTTGATTACAGACAGTAGAAAACATTCTTAAATGAGACTTTCAGTTAAATAATCTATGAAATAGAAATGTTTCCATTTTGCCTGTGAGGTGTTTTATTTGGCAAATAAAACTTCTTACATGAAAAATCACAACCTCATCTGAATACCCAGTTAGACTTGGATCTGCTCGTGACATACAGTGTTGCAGGTCTCAGGCCAGTGGGTGGAATTTCCAAATATCTAGTTCAGTAATAATAACTGAATGGAATAGAGAGAATGTTGGTGCCAAAAAGTAGAATTTTCTGAACAAAACCAGTCTTTCATGCCGCAGCAGTGGAGGTAAAGTCATGAGATTAAGACATGTGTAATGCGAAGCGGGTGGTTTTTAGCCAGTGTTCAGTAACAGAGAACACTGTCCTGCTTCTTTTAACTGCAACACAAATTGTGAGCACATGATCTATGTGATTGCTAGAGGATGGTTTGGAGGTTAATTTTGGGTAAAATGCATTTGACAATTAATGGTGTGACTGTGCAGTGGTGGAGGAGGTATTCTATTTCCTTACTTTAGAAAAAAAAATAACAATGAGACCAGTAAAGAGGTAAGAAGTGTACAAGTTTACTTCAAGGACCAAACTTGTGGTTTTGCACATTTTCTCTAATTTACTATGAATCACATATACTTTACTTCACAAGTTAATTTGTGAACCATTGTGGTGTCTTTTACTCAATATCCATGACTCTCCATTCATTTGTGTAATACAAAAAAGTGTCACCTCCCCATTCTTTCCTTTGCCCTGCTCTAATCTCCTTTACTCTTTCCTTTTAATTCCACCCATTCCCATTTACTCACTTCTCCTTTCTCGTCTTGCTCACTTCACCTCACCTTCTCTCTCTTTAGTTCCCCCTTTACCCCTATTCTTCTGACGCTATCTTTATCATCTATTTCCTCTTCCACAAGTGTTCTCTCCTTTTTTTTCTCCCTCTCTTACTGCTTTCCCATCCTTTGTTTGCCCTTCTTGCCTTCCTTTTCCCCTCCTTAATTTTCTCCACTCCTGTCCTCTTCTTCTCTCCTGCCTCTCTCCCTCATTTCCTATTTTCTCCTCTCCTTCCCATTCATCCTTTTCCCTCTCCTCATCTCTCTGTCTTCTCTCCTCTATCTCTTTCTTTGTAAATTCACTTAGGGCTAATTGCTTCCAGCAGACTTTTCTCTCAGTCCGTCACGCTGCTCTTCGTCATGTGATGACACTGTGTGGGCTTGTTATTGAGGGCCTGTGGACTGCTACTCAGTGGAGAAAAGGCCTGACACACTGCAAATGAACCAGCGCAACAACTTCAATCTGTGGTTTGGAGCCTGTGTGACCACGCCTGCTACTACAGCAATGAGACTGTCTGCAGTGTAGAGAGAAACCCTCCTACTGTTTGCTGTTTTGAACTCCGTGACAGAATTCATAAATGGCTGAGGAGGTTTTAATTCCATCGTCAGGGCTAGTCACATCGGTAAGTTTGGACTTATTTTATTAATTAGGTCAGATACAGAGCCAGGGGTATCAGGTGACCGATCCCTTATTGTTTTAGCGAAAATAACTTTACTACCAACTTGTAGCCCTGCACTTGGGACAGAGCAGATCAGTGGCTCGTCCCAAAATGATCATTTCAGATATTTAAAGACAGTGAAAAGGAAACTTTGAAATTATAATTGACGTAAAGAATTTATTCAATTTTTAATTGGATTTGTTTTTAGAGTTTATATATATGTGTGTGTGTGTGTGTGTGTGTGTGTGTGTGTGTGATTTCCAAAATACGGGTTGGTGAAGTTGCTATTTTAAAAGGGTAAAAGTAAAAAGCCGACAACAAAATTGAGTACAGGATTCATCAAAAAGCTTTTTGAAGTTCAGTAAAGTCAGCATTTAAGTTATATTAGCTGTGTTTGCATGCATAAAACTGTGATTCGGTTCAATCCCCCAACCCTCCACAGTTGAAGTGTCCTTGGGCAAGACAGTGAACCTGAAGTTGCTCCCAGTGGGAGGCTAGCGCCTTGTATGGCAGCTCTCTCGCCATTGGTGTATGAATGTGTGTGTGTGAATGGATGAATGAGAAAACATTGTAAAGCACACCACCAAGGTAGAAAAGTGCTATATAAGTGCAGACCATTTACCTTTAAATCAGCTGTAATAGTCATGTTTGTTTTGCCCACTTTTATATTTGTGTTTTACACTAAATCTAGAAGTGTACAGTCACAGTTGGGATGGTGTTCTCAGGCTTGCCAGCCTCCCCCTTTTCCCTCCAAATGCAACGACGGTCACTGCGGCCAAAAAGTTCAGTTTTAGTTTCATCAGACCACAGGACATGTCTCCAAAAATGAAGGTCTTTGTCCCTGTGTGCATTTACAACCTGTAATCTGTCTTTTTTATGTTTCTTTTGGAGTGATGTTTTCTTCCTCTCTGAGTAGCCTTTCAGCTCATGTTGGTACAGGACTGGTTTCACTGTGGATAATGACTCTCTCTTTCCAGCTTCAGCAGTATCTTTACAAGGTCTTTTGTTTTTGTTCTGGGGTTGATATGCACATTTCTCACCACAACACTTCATCTCTGGGACACTGAACCCGTCTCCTTCCTGAGCGCTGTGATGGCTGGACATTCCCATGGTGTTTATACTTATGTATAATTGTTTGAACAGATGAAGGTGGAACCTTCAGGCATCTGGACATTGTACCCAAGGATAAACCAGACTTGTGGAGGTCCACAATTCTCTTCCTGATGTCTTGGTTGATTTCTATAGATTTTCCATGTTGTCACAAAAGGAAGCAGTGTGTTTGAGGTGTGCCTTAAAACACATTCACAGATGTGCCTCCAATTAGCTCAAATGTTGTCAATTAACCTATCGAAAGCTTCCAAAGCCATGACATCATCTGGGCTTCCCCAAACAGTTTGAAGGCATAGTAATCTTAGTGTATGTAAACTTCGGACTTTGAAGAAAGTAGTAAAGAAACAAATAATTCTCTCTCATTATTCTGGCATTTAGCAAATTGAACAATTTTGGTAATCGCAACTGACCTAAAGCAGGAAAGCTTTAATTTGATAATGAGGGGGAAAAAAGGGTTTCATGTATATTTATGCAGTGTATGGAAACTTCTGGTTTCAACTGTATGTAGTGTTTCCTAATAATAACAATATTGCCCGAGGGAAACATGCACAAGGTCCTAACAGAACCCTGTGGAATATGATTTAAACCAGCCTAGTGTGACTCCTTTGTAATCAGCTGTGTCAAATGCAGAACTGAGATCCAGCAGGATCAGTGTAGAGAGGAGTCCACGGTTTGAGGCTATGAGAAGATTACTGGTGACCTTCACCAGTGCCACTTCTGTACTATGATGGATTCTAAATCCTGACTAAAACTACACGTTTTTGGATGTGTATGCTCACATAATTGGGTTGTAGCAGCTTTGTAAAGAATTTTTGATTTTTACAGAAACCTTAAAAGGTTGCTGTTTCCTGTTAGTAAAGAGAAGTTGAACATGCCTAAAACTGAAGTGTAACTTAAAGGAAAAACCTCATCAGTCTAGCTGAGATGAAAACTAATGGACATGTTCCTGGTGTAGTTTACTCACTAGCAGTAATAACTCGGGAGGGATTTATAGCAGAGAAGGCATCCAAATATAAATCAGGCCCTACAGACACATCCAGAGCCACTGTACCTAATGAGATAGCCGTGTTTTTTCTCTGATTGTCAGAGTTTTACCTGTAAAGAAGTCAGGAAGTTATCACTGCAGAGTTCTACAGAAATGCAACGTTTCACAGAGCTGTGACTGTTTGTCAGCCTTGCTACAGTGCTGAAAAGACATAAGGGCTAACTTTTGTTTTCCTCGTCATGGGAACCTGACATTTAGATGCTGATGCAGAAATCAAATGTTTTTTTTGTATTTGGTCCATTTACACAGCTGGTACTGCAGCTGTTAGAAAACAAATAAGAAAATAACTGATTCTCCTTGTATTTATTACAAAGAATATTCAGTAACCCTAATTTCACTTTGATTTGGCAAAAATGTAATGACATCTTGCATTAAGGGACATCAGACATAAATGCACTTCAACACGATACCATTTCTTAAATATATGAAGCTTGAAGTTGAACAGCTTTAATGTGTGGCTGTCATCAATAAGAAGCTGCATTGATCATTAGAATACCCATAACACATGTTAAACAGTTTACCAGCATTCCTGTCTTGAATTGTAACAAGACAGGTTGCAAAAGCAGCACTTTTTTACTGTCATACATTTTTTATATTCCTTGTAGCTCTCCATTATAACAACCTCTTAATTAAAGCAGCTGCACACAATTGTTTCATTTTGTGCAAAAAAAAAAAGTCAAATTGTGTAAACACACACAGAGTTTGAAACGAAAAGTCTGCGAGTTCACAAAGAAAGATGATAACCACCTTCATGATACCAGTTATCTCTGTCTGAGGTTTTATATTTTGTTGTGGCGAGCTACAAAGAAAGCCCGGCAATTTTAAACATGCTTCAGAGCACACCCCTCTGTGTGGCACTAATGTTAGGGTGGTTGCTCTCCATTGTATGCGTCAACACACACGTGGATTTTAAAATTGACATTGCTGTTCTCTTCTTGCTTTGGTCATGCTGATCTAGATTTATCTGTCTGACCTTGGTCATCCCTGACCTTTGTAGTAAGACTAGGAGACAATTTGGCTTTTTATTAAAATATATAATAAAAAATTGATGGATTTGCTTAAATGCGTTAAATAGATTAATGTCACTGTTGCATCAAGGTTACCACACTGACAAAACAAAATTGTGTTTTAGTTATTGGACATTGTTTTTCTTCTTTAACAGCATTTGCAAAATGGGAGTAGTTTTTTTTTTTTTTTTCTTAAAGTGCAAAATTACATTGTGGAATCTCTCTTCCCTGCATCATATTTGTAGCCATTATACTCACGCTATTTGCAAAGTAGGCACCGAACTTGAGTAACTAAAAGAGTTTATAACTTGACATTTCTGTCACGCATCAGGTTCAAAGACTCAAGTGCGGACAAAGACACAGCAAACCAAGCGTATTTACTAGAACGATAGATAGGCCAGAACTCCCTCAGGAGACACCTACAGGTCGGGCAGAGAAACACCAAACTATTCCAAATACAAAAATTAGACTTTACAAATCTAAACAAGTAGAGAGAATGGCTTTTACTGAGGCAGGGCAAAACACTAACCAGTACTTGGTAGAACCAAGCTAGTAAAGTGGATACAAGATAGACAACAAATTACAAAGCTAAAAGGAGTAATACCAATGTGGCCCTCACCAGTATGGCAAGGCCAAAAAACGCACTCTTCAAACGTGTGACTAACTATACTAGAGAGGACCCAGTGTGAGATTGGTGAACTTAGCCAACAGCCAAAGCAGGGAGAGGGATTAGGGAAGGTGAACGAAGAAGACCTGTGGCGAGGTTGGAATGGCATCAGGGCAGGGGCAGAAAACAGGTGGAGGGTCTTGCCAGGGAGGATTCCAAAGAGGACCAGATCAGAGACGGGAGACGGACTGGAGACACAAACCGGGTACGATGGAGCAGCAGAGAGGGTCGAGACTGAGGTGAGAGGAGAGACAGAGTTAGATGGAAAAAACACTGGAGCCAGGAAACAACTAACGTTTCGTAGCTTACAGTCCGCTATCACATAGTGGGCTGAGTGTGGCTTTTATTGTAGACGTGATGAGTTGCAGGTGAACCACTCCCTGCTGCAGGTGTGTTCACTCAGGTGATTGTCCAGCTGGCTGCACCTGCCCACTGCCACACCCACACCTTGCTCACGCCCACCTGGGGAAAAGGAGAGAAGGAAAGGAAGGGGAAAGGAAGGGGAAAGGAGAGGCTGCCGCTAAGCAGAGTTAGAGGTGGAGGGCATGGCAATTTCAAAGTTTAGTGTGATGTTCATTCTTAAACAGAGACCTATTGCACTATGGGGAAGGGATTCTGCATTTGCAAATGCAAATATATACTTACATACATGTAATGGAATACAGTTTTAACTACTCTCTCTCAAACTCAGATTTTTTTTTTCTGTCACCTTCCATGTAAACAACTCGGTGTGATATTATGATTGTCCTCCAAAAGCAACTGTCTATGTGTGTGTGCATTAAACCCCATTTGGACAGGTGTTTTACCTGATGTGGTCATTCTGAACAGTAGCCAGAAAACATTTTTTCAACTACTTTCCTACAAGCACCTACCACCCTCACACCTCATGTGTAAAATATTCTTTTACATTACTTCTAGACCAGTAATAACTAGTTCTATGAACAGCCACATCTTTCACTGAAAACACGACCTGGGCACATACTGTATATATCAAAAATTTCAGAATCATTTCTAGTTTGAAAGTTAAAATAGGTCTAAAAAAGCCGGTTCTCTCACTTCCCTAATTCCTGTCGGCACACAACGTAAAAGCAGTTCTCAGCACACTGAGGTTATTTCTTAACTGTGCCAGATTAGCACAATCTTCGGCAAGGTCCTGCAATCTCGGTGCCACAAATGAATGCATTTTGTACAGTCTGCCATCAGCCTGCTCAGAGCAGGGTGACTGCTCAGTGCACCGTTGTTACCTAATCTTTGTTTTGCTTGGTGTTTTTTTTAACATGTGTTTTTTCACTCATAAAAACTTCTCTCTATATATCACCCTTTATTTGTGTTTAGTTTTAAACTTTTTCAACCAAGTGACATATGATTATGCAATCCAAAAAGGTTTGTTCTACTTGAGGCAATAAAAACGACCAGCTCAGCAATCACTGACAGTTAGTAGCTATATGCTGATGGCCATTCCTTTAGTGTGTGACTTTGTACAGCCATCTGACGGCAACAGGTATATGTCACCCAGTCACCTGCTTACTTAAACATGATGGACTGGTGGAGTGCAACAGCAACCAGCACCTCAATGAACTGACAGACCCCTTCAACCATTTTAACAGATGAATGAATTTTGAAATGAATAAACCCTATTTATTTGCACGATTGTTGGTTGTATTGAATGATGGGAAACGGGTCTCATGTCACTGCCTGAACACCATACCCTGACAACTACTAAATCGTTAGGAATCCTTTGAAACTCTACTCAGTATAAGCACAAGCAGTCAAAAACTTTCAGTATTGTCATACTTGTCCTGTCCTAGTAGGATGCATGCTTTTTTAGGGGTGACTGAGTGACTAAGCAGAGAGAAGGCATCGTTTCTGGCATGTAGAGTACATGGTGAGAGAAAATCCTCGTGCACATCACTTTCAGCAAGATGGCAAAATGCAGTTTGTTTTGGTGAAACTTTAGCGCGAACAGTACAACTGGTGTAAGGTAAAGACTACCAGACATTTGTTTTATGAAAAGGGTTTGTTTCCCCACTGTTCTTTGGATGAAACCTACATTTAGTATCGCGCACTTTCAAAAATATTTCTCATCCTCTGTCTGCAGCACCTGACCAGTTCTCTGTTGGCAGTAGCATTCCTAACCTCCTTTGGGAGCTCCATGCTTTATGGCTACAATCTGGCCGTGGTCAACTCCCCTGCTGTGGTAAGAGACACACACACACACACACACACCCACACACACTCCTGTCTTCCTTGCATGTCAAATAATTTTTGTTCATTTAATTAACTGCACGTGTTTAGAAATTCACATCTCTACAATACAGCATCAGCTATAAGGCAGACCCTGCAGTTTTGCTGGCATGTTGTGCAAACATGTCCCTCTAACAGGTTAATCCCACCATGCTGTGACTGAAATATTCACTTGAAAAGAAAGAGTGTGGTAGGTATTTCTGAACTCAACATCAAATATTTTTGCCTCATTTGCAGTCAGGCAAGGGCAGCCTTATTGGTCCTCTTGTCAGTTGGTGGAATGAACTCTGATAAAAAGCAAGTTAACCAAGTGTAGACTAGTGTGGACTAAGTCAACTGAATTCAGTTTAGTTTGTGATACAATGATCAATTACTCGCAGTACATGTATAAAGTATCATAATTACGGATATCTCAGTTATTTCGACTTTCAAGGCTTCACATCTACAGATCTGCTTTCTGATGGACTGGCGACCTGTGTCCTGATCTGGGTGTACTCTGCCGTCGTCCTGGATGGATGGATCTTATTTTTAAAATCCTCATTTGTCACTTACCAGAAGTATTTTAATTATTGAATACTTAAAGAATGAAATCAGTCCAGTGTTAATCTTCTACATTTCTACAATTTCATTTAGCAAACGCTTTTACCCAAAGTGATGTACATCTGAGAGCAGATACACCGCAAGCAAGGATCTAGTCAGGAGAAAACAACCTGGATGGGTGCCATAGAACAAGTTCAAGTGTGTTAGGGCGTCAATGCCAGTAGCAGGCTGTGTGGGAGGTACTAGCAATTTCAATATACAATGTGTTTAGCTGCTCTAATAAACATCATCACCAACCATACAACATATATTCTGTTGTAAACTGCATAATATAAGGGCATACAAACATCTAATATATCAGTAATCACAAGTTTTCAATGTAATGCTGTAGTCGGAGTGGGACAGGTCTGCTGAGCTGATTTATTCAAAGAAACAACCTTAACTGATGCTGAATATTTTACACTAATCGGAATTTAGTAAGCACTAAATCAAAATGTGACGACAGGTATGGGATGTTTGTTTAAGTTGCCAGACCTCTGTTTCAGTGTACTAGGAGTTAAACTCTTAAAGTCCTACCACAACTATAACAGGGGTGTACAACTTTAACAGTAATTATTGGTTACATAGTTATGAATTTGTAATATTTTTTAGGGGCTTTACAGGAAGCATGAATACACACAAATTGAACTGAATATCTAAAGCAAGAAACACAATCTGCATAAACAAGGTGAAAATGTATATTTCTTGAGCTGAAAATGTTTTATTCTGATTAAAACTGTGTAGATATACTGAAATGTATGGCCAAAGACAGGAAATGGTCTGGGAAGAAAAGACAAACTGAGCTTCAGGTTAATCTGGAAATCAGTTTTTAACAACTATTACAGTTTATTATATATTTTGCAATACACCTGTCCGTTTGGGAATGGAAACATTTAACATCTGTGTGCATATGTTAGCATTGTGACAGCAGATAGCTTGTCCATGCTTATTTTGTGTGTGTTTATTTACTTTATTACAGAATGTGACTGCTGGGCACACACAGGGAATGTGAACAGTTAAAGAGCTTAACTGTGTCTGTGAAGGGCTGCTCATTGTGAGGAATGTGAACTGCATGTCGTACAGCACTTTATTAGAAGGAATGCAACTTCTGGCCCAGTTAGTGAGAATGAGTCTCTTTAGCCTCAGCACATGCAGAAAGATCAGAAATATTGGAATAAATAGAAAAGCTTTATTGTCATCACACATGGGGACATGACGAAAATATAAGTAGCTGCCTCTCGACGGTGCATTGAACAAGCTAAATTATCAATCAGAAACAATAACATCAAATGCACATATAAAACAAGACTATATTAAGAATTCCAAATATATACAAAAGAGGCAAAACATATACAGTGCAGTGAGGAGGTAATGACATAATAAATAAAAAACCTATCCTCAATTAACTTGTTGTTTTGGTGGTCTAATCATTTTTCCATGACTGTCTGTTTTTTATATAATCACATTGAGCAGTGACTCACATCCGGTAGTTACACACTTCACTCCAGTAAGCGGTAATGTTTCCTGTAGGTGCATTCTCAGTCAGCACAAAACCACACACAATTACATTACCAACTAATCAACAACTGAATTTGTTGGAAATTAATTTGGTCACTGATTTTTGTTGACTATGATGATTTGCTGCACCAATTAATAAATTGCCAGTGTGGTTATTTGGTATCAAGTTTAATTCTGGACACGATTTTTCAGGTTTCACTCTGAGTGTTTGTCACCGTTCAACATTGATCACGCTATCACTGTTTGTTAGTAACAATCAACTAGTATAGCCAGTGAACTAGATAGCTGGTAGCTAGAGGTATACGGGTAAAGACCTCATTGGCCTCAGAACAGTTACTTTTAAGTGTTCCAATATTAAGACGAATGGAAAAGGGAGAGCAAGCCTTTGCAGTAGTAACTCCAAAGCTCTGGAACAGCCTCTCACTCAAATGTTTCGCCACTGACATTTTTAAGAAAAATCTCAAAACATACATGTTTGCAGTGGCTTTTGGTTGCCTTTAGTGGTCTGATTATTTTAGCATTCGGTATTTATCCTATTTTAGAAATTGACTCTACAAGCTAGAATTCTGTTTTGCCTGTTTTAGTATTTAATGCTGTCCTGTTTGCTTTACAATGCAGGATGTATCCATTGCAATGGCAGAATAAATGCTAGTTAAATCAGTGGCATGCTTCAATACAACCACTGCAATAATAAAATAGTGAGTGGGACAGTTGATAGTCTCTACAGCAGGGGTTCTCAACTGGTGGGTTGCGACCCAAAAGTGGGTCGCGGACCTGTTCTGGGTGGGTCGCGGACAGCTGATCAAAATCAAATAATATATAATGTGCATCTCAGATTGGACCTATTTTTGTATTTTGAAAAAACTTTTTTTTTGACAGGCATGGTAACCATAGTTTGTTTGTCATTCACTTCAAGTTTGTGTTGATGTTGGGATGCAAGATGGCAAAGCGCAAGTATGACCACATCCCCCGTCTGAATAATAAGCTCCCTCCCCCTGCCGCCACGGAAACGGTGCTGTCAACGCTAACGTAAACACCTAAACTGGTCTTAGTAGCCACAAGCTGCCTTTGCGTCCCGCCACTTCCAGGCCATCAGAGCCTGCATGCACCCAGAAGTCCGCTGGCTGTCGAGGGGCAATGTTGTCACGCTTTTACAAACTTAAATCAGAAATCGCCACATTCCTCTCTGAGACTAACTCCCTGTACGCAGAACTGTTTGACAACGAAATGTGGCTGCATGAGAGCATCAGCTGCTGGAGCTGTCATGTGATCAGACGCTGAAAAAGAGATTTGGGGAGGTAAGCCTTTCCCACTTCTGGTGCAGTGATGTGATGGCTGAGTATCTATCCCTCACCACTCCTGCAGTTAAAACAATCTTACCATTCAGCTTAACCTATCTGTGTGACAGTGGCTTCTCTACCTTGGTCCAGCTCAGGTCACAGCAGAGAAACAGGTTGGACACTGAGCATGATCTGAGAGCAGCTCTGTCTAGTGTCACCCCAGACTCTGAAACTCTATTCAAGAGTAGAGCACGTGTCCAACTGTCTCATTAACTTCAACAAATGACCTGATTAGGCCAAAATTTTATTTTCGAGTAGTTTGATATTTATTTTTATTCACTTTTGTACATGCAGTTATCATGGTCATCCTTAGTTTCTCATTTGCTCAAAATGGAGTGAAAATATTTTGTTTTGTGCCCTTTTTTAAAATGTTGTGCAGTTTTGTACATGCAGTTGTCATGGTCCAGTTACTATGCATGGTTATATGCTCTGAAATACATGTTGCACAGGAAAATATATTGAATATTGAATTCTAAAAAAAAAATTGGGTTGCGACTAAAGACCATGGCATAATGTGAGTCCCAGGGTGAGATCAGTTGAGAACTCTACAGATAGCATACAGTCTGATTTTGGCGAAACAACATGTCTACCATGGCACAGAGTGTAAGCTTAGTGATGTGGTTAATGTTGTGTTTCCTATCATTCACTCCAAAGGAGGCATGGGTTGTAGTATCCAGCAAAAGACGGAATGAGCTACATGGAAAATCTGCAGCCTGGAAAACCATGTTTAGGACACAATAGAAAACTGTCGAACTGTTGTGAAGACGGTGGCCATGTCTTCTGGTGTCAGTGTGAATGTGCAATCATGTGTAATGTGTTCTGAATCTCTGAATGTCTTTCACACTGAAATTAACAAAAATATGGCCTTTCTGATAGCAAGCTACCAAGTATGACCCATAGACATATATACATGTGTCTGCATCCATGAGTAACAAAAGCCTGACAATCTTCTATTATTTTAACTAATATATAAATGATTTAGAATGTTCAGAACAATAGTGCGGTAGCAACATATTTCACAAGCATGTAGGTGGTATCTATATGCACATATCTCGTCTTCCTCCTGCAGGGAGGAAAATCGATGCTGGCTAACACAGTAAACTCATTTTTAGGCTAAAATAAAAAACAATATTAATACATTTGGATGTGATTCCACAAAGAGATGAAAACTTAAAAAGTCAATCTTGGTCTTGTGACACGACACCAAGATATCCCAACCACATGACAGACAAGGACAATGTTTCATTTCTATTTAGGATGAACATTGTCTGATTGGCTCAGTGGGTTAGTTCAAATGATCACTATTAGACAATGTCTGACACTTGAGGATTAAGTGCTAAACTCACTTTAACATAGCAAATCAGGGAATGAGCTAACCAGTGCACATATTTTCCAAGAACATCTGGAGATTCACAAGGAAAACCAGACTGAACACATAGTGGACAGCTTTCATTGCCAAATGCTTCTGGGTCTGTCTTGTGTTTTCATAGTCAGGACGACTGACATTGTGAGCATGGAGCTACACACACACACATCGCCCTCCAGCATTTTATCTTTATTCTTTCTTCTGCTTTGGTGGCTGGTTCCTGGTTGGTTTCAGCCAACTGACTAGTGCATGACTTGTGTATTAAAAAGACATAGTGCAGCCACCAAATTTCAAATGCCAGCAATGGAGCCAGAGGCAGTTTTATCAGTGTTACAAAGGAGCTCCTGCACATCGGTGCTTCAAGACCAATTTGTGGTTTTTGTATGAGTAACACAGATTTTGAAAGCAGACAGTGGACACACAGGCAGTTCAGTTCTTACGGCAATAAGCAGCCTGTCACACAGATGGTTCCAATGCCCCTCATATCAAACACAAAAACCACAGAACACCCGAAAAGGCTGGCTGTGACTTTGCACCTCTTTCTTTATTATCACATACAGTGCCTGTGGTAGCACCATGCCATTGTTGTTATTCCTGAGGTGTGCTAAGCACAGTGGGCAGACCTAGCACAGTGTTTCTGAAGAATTTAGATCTTCTCATTGTGTTTGTGCTCTGTTGATGAAAAGCATGTTGAAATCAACACATTCCCACAGTCCTGCAACAACTACTTCATATTAAACTTTGTCAGTGGCTAAATATAGTGTGTCTATATTTTGGTTTAAGCAGTATTTGCTTTTCTTTGAGGTTGGAGATGTCTTGCTAAGTGCAAGTGCAGTTTCTCTGCATGCTGAGGAGCAGTATGAGAAAATGTTATGGAAGAACTCCAACAGGTGGGCCAGGTGACACTGTCCCTACATTTTATTGTGCTGGCCAAATGGTGTGAATAAACACCTGTGCAGCAATTTAAGAACAGGATGGTGTGAACAGCAAATCAGAATAATTGCATTGTGTAACGGCAGATTAGAGAACCCATGTCCAGACAGCGAGTGGACATGGACTGGTTCCAACAAGAGGAACTTGTTTTTCAAAAAAAACATTTTTTTTGCGAGTTTGTTCACATTTCCAGTTAAATGCGACTTGTATGTGATCTGCTGTGTGAACTTCACAAGACCCAAAAGTGTCCCACATGCACAGAAGAGGACACAACAATGTCACACGCAGCGGGCGTGCTCAGTGTTTACGGAAGTAAACATGGATGGTAATGGTGGAGTGTACCTGCCACTCCCCTGCTGTCGCCGGCAATGGTGGAATCAGAACTGTGACCGCTAACTAAACTGGCATCAGCAGCCAAGTACTGCCTGTGCGTTTCAGCCACTTCCACCCTGTCGGAGCGCTCCCCCAGGGTGGAAGTACCCCCCTTCCCTGACCACACTGAATATTTGGATATTCATCATTAATTGGATCCGTGTTGTTCAGACTGTCATGAAAGGACCAGATACAGGTCGCATAGGCGATGGCAGGGAGGTTGGAGTCTATCCCAGCTGACTCAGGGTGAAGGCAGGTTCACCTGGACAGGTAACCAGTCTATCACAGGGTCGCACAGAGAGACAGACAACCAAGCACACTCACATTCACACCTACGGACAGTTTAGAATCACCTAATCAACCGAAGATCCAGGCCGAGATTTGAACGCAGGAGTTTCAAGCTGTGAGGCAGTGCTAACCGCTGTCTAAAAACAATTCTGACTTCACTTAGCAATTTGTCTTTTTTTTTTTTACAAAGTATCTATATTTTGGATTGACAATTTTTCAAGCATTTAGGAAAGCTGTGAAATCCGACACTGGTCTATCGTGAGTAAACTGTGTTTATCTCAAGTACCCTGTGCCATTTTCATTCTGTCAGCCAAAGTACAAGTTTTAAAAGAGATTTGATTGTACAGTCAATGGTTATTTTTTCAATACAAACAAATAAATTCCATCTTTATCAGCTGATGTCATGTTTTTGGTTTTTAATTGTTCTTCATAACCTTATTATTATTATCAATAATAATTTTAACTAGGATGCTGAAAGTTCCCTAACCCTAACAAAGTTGTTTTTTAACCCAAACCCTGATAGTTTCCTGACCCTCACTAAGTTGTCCTCGTGCATAAATATAACCAGAACTACCAGGTTTTAAGTTTACTACATTCGCAAAAAAAACAAACAATAAAACTATTTTGTTTGAAGTATAGCTTTTGAGAGAAGTGTGATGGGCAAAAAGAGAAAATTTAAAATTAAACCTATAACACAAAGTTTTGTTTTATTTAAATGTAAAGGTGTAAATACTTTTGGAATCAAATCTATATGTAGACCTTTTTGAAAATGTAACTCAGTTTTCAGGTCAAGCAACACACCACTGCCTTCCTGCCAGTTACAGCAAATCTGCATCTTATCCCCATCATTTACACAATTTCATGATATCTGTGTGCATTGTTCTTTCATTTGAATGCACTTTTGCTGCATAATGAATGTATTTCTCTGCAACTATTCCCATTGTGGTAAAAAAAATAAAAAAAAATAAGCAGACTTTGCAGAGCTCTAACTATGTGTATTTGTAAAGTTGGAGTTGGAGAAAATGCCAGTAGATCAGAAAGTTGCAACACTATGACACCCCCTTAACCTACCAACTAAACTTGAAGCTTCAGTGTGTCTGTAATTATTAAATTATTTTGCATTCATACACTGTGGTTTTTTCAGTGTTTCCCTCTTGTGCTATGTTTGTCATCTGACATTTCCTCTGTCCTGTTTTCTTCTATCAGTACATAAAGGACTTCTACAACAAGACAGTGGTGAGTCGTAATGGAACAGGCCTCAGTGGAGAGACCCTGACCCTCATGTACTCTCTCACTGTGTCTGTCTTCGCGATTGGAGGTCTGCTGGGTTCCCTCATTGTGGGCATGCTGGTCACTCGCTTTGGCAGGTAAACAATTTGTTTTCACAAATTGCTCATGAAATGATTCTGGATTACAGACAAGTTCTATGGTTTGTTTTGACCATGACTCCAATACAGTATTTTCCTAGCTCTAACCAAGTAGTTTTTTCGGCCCTGGCATGTTCCTAAAACAGATGTCAGTGCTACACTAAGAGTCTGTGTAGATGAAAAAAGGGATTGAAAATGTATACTGTCGTGCAAATACATAAATATATACAGTACATGCATGTACATACATACTGGCATGTACTAACATACATGCATAAACTCACACAAACACACACACACACACACACACACACACACACACACGCACACACACATAATCACATACATACATGCATGGTGTGAAAATATGTGTGTATAAATATGAGGCTACATGACTGTGAGAATGCATGTATGAATGTGTGTGTGTATCAGAAGGTATTTGTGTTTTTACATGTGTGTGATAAGTGTGTGAGTGTGTGTGCATTAGTATGGAGGCACCATACTTTCAGCAGAAATTAATACATTATGGTACTTTTGCTGTGGTGGCCACTTGTAAAGGTGCAGACAGACAAGTTCATCCCTTGAACTGCAATAGAGACTTTGTTATAGATTTTGTCCCAAGTTTTTTTTTTTGAGCTGCATCGTGAGAACAGTGAGGGACACAGGCAGGATTGAAAGAAGTTTCAGATTCCATGATTACACCTGATCCCATGTCCGATTCTGCAACTCTTAGCTTCTGGAAAGGTGAGTGTGAGGCTAGAGAGAGCCTGTAATTAGGAGTCTTTAGGTTTTTACCAAAAATATTAAGTCAAGTTTGTGCTGCTGAAGAACAGGAAACGTTCTCTATAGCACTGCTAACATGCCCTAATGATTTTCCACACTTTTACAGAATACACAGGATACTATGCATTGATTACTGCAGTTTGCAGACCACAGTTTGGCAAATTGTGATCAAGCCAGCCACCTTTAAAACTGAACTGCACTGCTACTACGGTAGCCGAACAAATGATACCTCACCCCCTAACCCCGTTCTTAGCTGAAAAACCACATTCTGGTCCCACGCCCAACTCCTCACATAACTCCATTTTTTTCCAACTCTGAAGCAGCGGAAGTGTCAGGCAGCAGTGTTTGTATTGATTAACTCAAGAACAGGCTTTGTTTTCTGCTGACTAAAAACTGACCTAGGAATCGATTAATTGAGAAACAAGAAAAAAGTCAACTGACTCAGGTACAGTCTTTGTATTGGCTGAGTCAGAAACAGACTCAGGAACATAGGAAATATCAGCCAACTTTGACTTAGGTACGGGGAGACATCACTTGACTTTGACCTAGGAAGAGGGGAAATATCAACCAATTCAGGAACAGTCTTTGTGACGGCTAACCGTGGAAAGGACCTCAGCTTGAAGCTGACCAACCACTGCAAGGACCTAGCATTGGCATTGATCAAATATTGTAGGGGCCTGAGCTAGGTTTGCACAAACACTGGTGCACATTCAGGAGAAAAGGAGATGCCAGCCTTCAGTCAAAAGAAATAACTTGGAAACAGGAGAGCTGTTGATCGACCCAGGTTCGGGAAAAGGAGAGTGTCCTTTATGATTATGCCTGAACAAACTGAAGCTATGGACAAAGTAATACAAAAGAATACAGAAAACTTAGTACTAACTAGACCACAGACAGGTCAACAGATGGACTAACAATGGAAACAGAGACAGAATTATATATCGGGGGCGGCTGTGGCTCAGGTGGTAGAGCGGTTCGGTCAATGATCGGAAGGTCGGTGGTTCGATTCCTTGTTTCATTCCGTGTGTCCATAGGCAAGACACTTCACCCACCTGGTTTGAATGTGCATGAATGGATTGTTTGAGGTGGTGGTCGAAGGGGCCATAGGAGCAGTTGTGGCTACAGTCATAGCAACTACCACCGTAATTAATGTGTGTGAATGAATAATTGACAGTGTAAAGCGTGTCTAGAAAAGCTAAATAGATCTGATCAGTTATTATATATGAGAGTTCTCCTTTTTATTGCTTTTCAATATTGAATTATTATCAGTTTAATCTGACTTTTTTTGACAAGAATTTACAAAAGATATTCTTTCATGTCAAAGTAAAAACACTTTCTGACAAAGTAGTGTCAATTAATTAAAAATATAAAATTATAGGTAGTGTAAATAATAAGTGGTTGTATAAGTATTCACCTCCTTCAACTCACTGTTTAGTAGATGCACCTTTGGCCACAATTATAGCATTGAGCCTGTGTGAATAGGTCTCACTCAGACTTGCACAATGGACACGACAGATTTACCCCGTTTTTCTTTGCAAACTCTATCCCATTGCTTGGGGATTGTGAGGTAACAGCCTATTTCAATTCCAGCCATAAATTCTCAATTGGATTGCAGTCTGGCCTTTGACTGAACCACCCCACAATGTTTAGCTTTCTGTGTGTCTTTCTTATGTTGTCTTCATTTCTGTGTAGTTTCGGCTGTATGCTTTAGGCGTTTTTCTAGCTGGAAAACAATTCTTCTCCCAAGTTGCAGCTCTCTTCCAGACTGTACCAGGTTGGCCTCTATTATTCCCTACACTTTGCTGCATTCCACCCTCACAAGTCTCTGAGGACTTGCTGCAGCATCCCCACATCATGATGCTGCCAACATCATGCTTTGCGATGAGGATGGTGTGTTTGTGATTATGTGCAGTAACTGGTGTCTGCCTAATGTAGAGTTTAGTTTTACGGCCAAGGAGCTCAATTTTAGTCTCATCAGATCAAAGAATCATCTTACAATTAATTTCACAGTCACAGTCAAACGCCTTCTGGTGAACTTTAATCAGGCCTTATGTGAGCTTTTGCAACAGTAGCTTTCTCTTTGCAGAGCCTCACCTGACATCACGGAAAGAAAAGCATATAGTGATAAAATAATTTAAATGGTTATATTTATCCATTTAAATTTATATTTGCACTACAAAGTATTTATTTTTTCATTTAGCCTCACCAGTTTTGATGATTTTTAAATTCGTTAAAAATCGAAGTTTCGCAATTTCCCGTTCAAATGCTTGGAAGAGAAGCCTTGGATTGCGCAATCCCTCACTGCGCTGGCTGCCTGCAGTGACAGCGTGCTGCTGTTTGGATGTCGCCAATGACATGTTTCAAACACATTTAATATATGAACTGATTTTCTATAGTTTAGCTGATGTATATAATAATGTACAGTGTTTTTTGTTACCAACTGTATGTGTGTAACGTGTTTCGTGTGCTGAGCGATCAGAAAGCAGTTGAGAAGAGGTTCAAGGTGAGGCAGGCAGTTCTCTTGCCTCATGGCAGGGGGCGCTCTGATCCCAGACATGCTTCTTGTGACTCCGTGGCTGCAGAGTAAGTGACAGCAAGCCAGACTAGACTAGGGCTGTGTCCGAAATCACCCACTCACTCCTTACTCCCCATATAGTGATCACTATATAGTGAGCACCTCGGCAAAGTATCATTTCGGACACTACTCAAGCTATTAATTACGTCGCTCGCTAGCCGCGATTTGTGCTGAAACAGCGTAGTACAAACACATCAAATTCACAGTTTATTGCGTACCTAAGAAATCAAATTAAATCAAATTTATTGTCATTTTGCTGTACATACCAGATGGGAGAGCGTTTCTTCAGGTAACTTAAAGCAATTTAAATAAAGTGGTGTTGTATGTCCAAATCACAACAGAGCGTCGCAATTTTAGCAACATTCACTGTCCGGGTAAAATGAAATTTAACTAAATAAATGGGAATTTTTCTGTGCTCTCGTTCATCTCCATTTCCATTTCCTTTCGCGCAATGCATGACGGTCCATATTGCTCGGTTAATGACCATCGGCTGTACACTACTTTTCACGGTGCATTGTGGGATATTTTGAGTGCACTACATAGGGTGTAGCATTTGTAACTTAACATTCGGACACCCCTACAAAATGACGTGCACCCTATATCGTGCACTATAAGGGCATAGGGAGTGATTTCGGACACAGCCAAGGTACGGTATACAGTTAGCAAGTCAAGTGCAGCGAAGGAAGATAAGGAGACTTTTACAAAAAAGTAACGTATGTTTTTGTCCAGAAGGAGCGGAGCATGAACTTCATTTAAAGGTAAAGGTTAGACCGCAATACTTAAAGAAAAAGAAAAGAAAAGAAAAAATAAACATTTTGTGGGCTACAGCTTGTATGTGTAAAACATGCAGATATGAAACATAACCCGTAAACTGCTGCCAATCAAATAGCGAATATGCGACTGTGTAGAGTGCATATATTTGTAAATCAGTAAGTCAGAGCCTCACCAGCCATGAACCGCACCGCACGTCACTGGTGTAGATATAAGATGAGACACTTGGTCAATGACTTTCTCAGTTATTCACCTAGCCTACTAATTCCAGGCAGCGAAGTAATTTAACTTGTTTGTAAGAGGCATTTCTCTATAATTTTTTATGATGCCATTTAATTTAATTTTTTCTTCTTTCTTTTCTGCTTTTGGCATCGATGCTTTTCATGTTGGTGAAAGCATCATTTTATTCAAAGACACTTTGTGCGCCAGAAAGGATACTATTGAGATATTGCTGCCAAATTACCTAATAGCGTATCTAATCTGTTCACTGTTTGTATGGGTTCATATAGTTGTTAGATATGATGGATGCGTGGCTGACAGACACCACTGTTGCTTTTGAAGTTGGATTCTTATAGTTAGCTATTCCTCAGTAGAGTG
>NW_007578836.1:183790-204333 GCF_000690725.1 Stegastes partitus | reverse complement strand
CACATTCACACAAGTAAATATCCAGAACATCTTTGATATAAAAATCACAAGTTGGAACGTCAGGGGACTCAGGAAATTGATCATATTAAAGCAGGTTATAAACAGAATCAAGCAGCTTAAATATAAAATAATTCTTCTTCAGAAAACACATTTGACAATGTCTGATGTAAAACCTGTAAAAAACAGATGGTCAAGTGATACATGCATCATATAATAACTATGTCAGAGGGGTGCTTATTCTGATCCTCAGAACCAAACCCTTTCAACTCACTAAAACAATCCAAGATCCTGCTGGTAGATATGTAATCGCTCAGGGAAACAATCTCTCATTTACATTAAATCTAGTGAGCATATGGGCCAAACCAAAATAATCCTACATTTTTTGAAGACCTCTTTCTTACAATATCTACCTTACAAGGATCTTATATAATTGGAGGAGACTTTAATTGCCCTCTTAATCCAACTATAGATCGTTCAATAGGCTCAGACATCTCTAAAGCACAAACTAGACAAGTAATAAATTAATATATATCAGATATTAACCTGGTGGAAGTGTGGAGGGAGCAGAATCCAGAAAAAATAGAATTTTCCTGTCAAACCAGTATACATAAATCATGATCTCGTATAGATTACTTTTTGGTCTCAAGAGAACTCTTATCAAGGATCAAAAGATACCAGTATGACAGCATTGTGAACAGCGACGATGCAGCGATCTCCTTGAATAGCCACATAGAGAAATTTACCCATAATCCCTGTAACCGGCGATTTCAAGCAAGATGCTTACAGATCCCTGACTTTGTTAAATTTGTGGGAGAGAAAATAGATAACTACTTTGAGTTAAATACAGATCAGACTAGTGCCTTGGTGAGATTGGAAGGATTTAAAACATATATCAGAGGTGAAATTCTCAGTTTCTCGAGTACCAAGATCAAATAACAAAAGAAGCAGATGGACACTGTGGACAAACAGATTCAACTTTTGCAGCTAGACCTAACCACTGGCAATGACCAATTAAAACAGAGGGAACTGTTGCATTTGAGAACTGAAAATAACAAATTATCCTCCGATGCAGCTGCAAGAAATATACAGTGGCTAAAGCAATCTTATTATGCTCAGGGAGAAAAAAGCTGGTAAACTCTTGGCGTGGAGAATTAGGAAAATGCAGAGTGATAGAGCGATTAACAGTATAATTACCTCGTCAGGGAACATAACAGGAGACCCATTTGAAATCAACGATAGTTTTAGACAGTTTTATCAAAATCTATATAAGTCAGAATGCCCTCAAGTTTCGGAGGAACGGGAAATATTCTTAAACCAACTCCCAATCCTAGCAGAAGATCCAAAAAAGGAATTAGACAGAGATTTAACTGTTGAAGAAATATCACAGGCCATCAAAAATTTTAACAGTGGTAAGGCCCCTGGGCCAGATGGATTTACGATTGAATTCTATAAAATCTTTCAAGAAAAATTAATAACCCCACTCCTTTAAATGTATGAAGAAGCTTATCAAAATGGAAGTCTCCAACCCACTCTGAGACTGGCAATGATCACACAGATTTTAAAATCTGGTAAGCTGCCCACACTTTGCTCTTCATATAGACCAATAAGTCTGATGGGGGTTGATACTAAAATACTTTGTAAAGTCTTGACAAAAAGATTAGACCCCTACATTTCACAATTGGTTCATAATGATCAAAATGTCTTTGTACCAAAATGCCAAGGATTCCACAATATTAGAAGAGTTTTTAATATAATTTACAAGAAATTTGATGCTAAGGATACAGCTTTGTTATTGTTGGATGCCTGTCAGGCCTTCGACAGGATAGAATGGCCATATTTATTTCATGTTCTGCCAAGATTTGGACTTGGAGGCAACTTTCTTAAATTAATTCAGATTTTGTATACAGAACCCAGTGTTATAACAAACAGTATAGTTTCACAGCCAATCGCATTGGAACGCTCCACACGTGAGGGATGTCCATTATCGCTAGTGCTATTCATACTAGCTATAGAACCCTTGGCTGTGGCAATAAGAACACAAACAGACTTGTCCGGTATCTGTTTAGGAGAACAAGAACACAGATTGGCTCTGTATGCTGACGATTTGAGAGTTTTCTTAACAAAGCTGTCTACCAGCATACCAAGTCTAATGCAACAAACTGAACTACTTGGACGATTCTCTGGATATGCTATAAACAACTATTTTTAGATCAGGATGAAAGGCGAAAACCAGTCATACAAACCCCGTTTATTAATGCATACGAAGGATTTATGTATCTTGGAATTAAAATTACCCCTGACATTAAAACCACCGTTGCAAGAAACTACAACCCATTGGTCAGCGAAGTGAAGGAGACTTTGGATAGATGGATGACAATGCCCATATCAACGATTGGCCGAATAAACATGATTAAGATGAGCGTGTTGCCAAGGTTCTTATACCTCTTTCAGTCACTCCCTGCACCACCACCAAAATCTTTAATGTGTTCATTTGGAACAACAAAAAGTCCAGGCTGTGCTTGCTATACCTGCCATATGAAAGAGGGGGGCTAAAACTTCCAAACCTGAAATGCTGTAACTGGTCTGTGCAGTTACGCTCAGCCATGTTCTACTTTTCACCTGAGACACTCTCAGCCTGGGTAAATATTAAACAAACATCAGTATCAAACCTTGCACTAAAACTGTATTTGTACTCTGCAAATCCCAAAAGCCTGAAAAAAATGACAACCCTTTTCTCAAAAACACCATAGACACTTGGTATAGGGCACATCGACATGTTGGAGATGTTCCTCCTGTCTCACGTCTTCCCCCTATATGGGGTTCCTTTTCAAGCAAAGATTTGTGTATTGGGTATATTTCCAGACAGCTGTTTTTTTTTTTTTTTTTTACTTCAAGTCAGTTAACAGTCATCGACTCTGGATTGCTGCAGGCCAGGAGGTTGATGTCTTTATACTGGAAGAAAATGTTCGTACCCTCAATACATATGTGGATGAAGGAGATGGCATCTTGTGTTGTATTGGAATTCAATTCAATTCAATTTTATTTGTATAGCGCATATTTACAACAACAAGTCATCTCATAGTGGAATGACTGACTTGTATTGTCAGAGGAAGGGGAAAGGATTTTGGGAAAATATGGTCACCTTTAACTGAGCTTCTCAGATGTTACAAGGCCAAGTAATTTTGAAAATGGTGCAGATTTCTTGAACTGTAAGCTGCGTATTTATTTATTTATTTATTTGTATTTTTAACTTTTGCTTTAATTGATTAAGTTATCTAGTTTGATGGGAGACTTTGTTGCTCATTATTTGTTTGCACCAAGTTGAGAATGTTGTTAATTATTTTGTAATATAAAGTTCAATAGAGATATTGTTTTTTGTTTTGTTTTTGTTTTTGTTTTTTTTTTAAAAAAAGCAATATAAAAATGAAAGCCTGTACTTGACAGGCTGAAATGCTGGTACAAACACAAATTTGAATAAAAAACTTTTTAACAAGTTAAATTATCTGTTGGCTATATATCAGTTTCTCAGATTCAGTAATACCTGCTAGCCCATTCATACAGAATGAATGAATGTTCGATTCATTTCACAGATAGTCTAGCCCCCACAGGATTCAGGTTGGGATTAAATGACGAGACAGAGACAACCTAAATTTCTCCAAGTTCTTCAAGAGGCATGGAACAATCTGCCTGTTTTAAAGTATAGGGTCTTTTTCTTACTTATTGCATTTTGTTTCAGTCAAGACATTTTGCCATCACTGCTCTTGTGGAAAAAATAGTTTGACATCATACAGGGAATATTTTTTCCTAACTACTGTCAACGGCGTATTCAGATGCTGGCTCTGCTCTGTCCTGATACCAATAACCAACTTGACTGTCCAACTACGAGGATGAATAGTGGCCATTTGGCAACGGCATCCCGAGCGACAGTCAGCAGCATCTGGTGCTACCACAAACATGAACAACTTAACTCAAAACACTTGCATACAGTCACACCAAGGAACATACAATACTCACATTCTGAAAATCACACTGATAACCATGGCACGGTAGAGTTTCATGTCCAAACAGGAAAATAAATGGTAACACAAGATTAGGAAATTATTTGGAAATGAGGCACTTAGAGACAGAACGTATGCAGGCACAGAAGGCAAATGAAAGCTTCATTCATCTTCAGTGTCACAGAACGTCAGTGGACATTTAAATGCAATTAAAAAACAGACAATTGATAATCCTATTTGCAGGTTCATTATTTTTTTTCAGTCATGTTTTATGGCTAATCATATAGTCACAGTGTATGACCACTGTTG
Source organism: Stegastes partitus (assembly GCF_000690725.1). NCBI lineage: Eukaryota > Metazoa > Chordata > Actinopteri > Pomacentridae > Stegastes > Stegastes partitus. Next base: position 200,026 of record NW_007578836.1, on the reverse strand, counting down.
TACATGTCAATGATTGTGAGTATATTATGGGATGGGGCTACTGCTGTCAACCAATATACTACCACTGTCCTTACCATTCAATAAAACTGTAAGTCACATGCTTTTGTGTATTGGGAATGTTTATCTGCTGCTTATGTGTGTGTGTGTGTGTGTGTGTGTCTCTCGGTGCATTTTCAGGAAAGGCACAGTGATAAACACGACTGTGCTGGTGTTTATTGCTGGCTCATTCATGGGCTTCAGCAGGATATGTGGTTCACCTGAGATGGTCATCTTTGGCCGCTTCATCACGGGCATTCACTCAGGTGCACACACACACTTTTGCATTTACTGGGCATGTGCACAACATGTCAAACTGTATGAAGAGTCCACTGTTCTAGTTTGAGAAAGGTTTTTCTGTTTTAACATAATGTTGCTGTTGTGCACAAAGTTGGCTCCATAAATAAATCAGACCTTATCGCCCAACATCAACCACACCAATGCTCTGGTGTCTAAATGGGACCAAATGCAACTGGTTCTACATCTGCTGGGGAGACTAAAACCAAAAGAAGGGATGCTTCACATTCATCAACATGAAAAACTTCAATAGTCGCAAACATCAGATCGGGTTTGATCCGAAGAGACGATAAAGAAATGGTGTGTTTTTCATCATAGTCTCTCAGTGGTTCAGCACACTCTGGCTGCTGCACACTTAGCTTCTGCCTAAACAGACAACAAGGAGTTATGATGGAAATGATGAGCTTATGAATCTTTACATTTTGTGGGTTAATCAGTCACTGTAAACCTGTCATATGATAGTGAACAATTTTCCAGAACTAACTTACCTTTAAATATTTTTTTATACCCAAAGCCCAAAGAGATTCTGTGAACAAGTTACAATCCTAACAGCAGATGAAACCAGTAAATGTTGGCATTTCTGCAGAACAGATGACTGGAACAGTTATATTATTATCAAATGACTGGCAACTAAAGATGACTGATTGAATCAGTCTAAGTTACATGGATTTTCAGAGATTGCAACACTGTTATGTGATGATCTTTGTACAAGATACCTGTAAGTGTTTTAACCTAAAGATAACCACTACCACAACAACAAAAAGCATACATATTCACTCTTCACACTTTCATATCACAGTGCACGAGAAGGCACAAGCTGAAATGATTTTAAAAAATGCTCCCAAGACCCCTCTTCACAGATTCAGTTTGTAAACTATGTTAGGGCAGGTCAGAGAACCCAGGTGCAGACACAGAAGATCAGGCAGAGACAGGTGAAGATTGTAAAGGCTTTATTTAAGAAAGAAAGTTAACACAAACCAATTCAGGAAGGAAAAGCTAAATGATTGAGAAAACAAAACAGGAGCAAACCAAACCAAAGAGAGTGAGGGTGAGTAAAACCGAGTGAGAGAGAGAGAGAGAGAGAGGGAGAGAGGGAAGGAGAGAGAGAGATACTCTTTATATTTTACACTCTTGTTAAATTATGCATTCATAACTTTCTAAAGCTTTTTAATAAACAGAGCATGGCTACAAAGATTCTGTTTGCTTTTGTTCCTGCAGGCATCTCTTTGAGTGTCGTACCAATGTACTTAGGTGAGATAGCACCTAAGAACCTGAGGGGCTTCCTCGGTCTTGTGCCCAGTATCTTTATTGGCACTGGGGTCTTTGCTGCCCAAATCCTTGGCCTGCACGAGCTCCTAGGAAAGGTATTGGAACACTACTCAACAACAATCAAAATGTCGAGGGTATTGTAGCAAAACCACATGAATAAACCCCAAAATCTAAATATGCATTTGTAAAGCCTGTTTATTACTATATGCTATTATCTGCTATTGCAGTAGACAGTAGTTTATAGCTGTGTTGCAACTGTGGCAATTTATTCTAAATAAACCCAAAATTCAGGTTTTCCACCAGAAATTTAAAGTGTCAATAACAATAACATTTCTAATGTTTCCACATGGCTCTGTTGTGATCACATCTTTATTGCTGCCCGCTACATTGACAGTCTTAGTATGTCTGTAACCATGCTGTAACCGTTACAGGAGGAGCACTGGCCCCTCTTCCTCTCAGTGGTGGTGGTACCCACTTTCATCCAGTTGATGCTGTTGCCATGGTTCCCAGAGAGTCCTAGGTACCTGCTGATTGAGAAGCACAACGTCCACGCCACCATCACAGGTGAGTGTTGTGGCACTGCTGCTCATCAACAATAGGAGGCACAACAGGATGAACACTAGCGTTTACATTTTGGCCAAAAAAAAGCAAATTAAATTAAAGGAATAACTGGCCCAATAACAACAGTTTCAAGTTTGTCACAGTTTAGCTACAGCACACTGTGAGACTGCATTCTTTTATTGGACTATAGCAGATTTTAATTATGTGTGGCCTCACTGAAGAGTTATTTTTTAAAAGAGCGCCACAGTTGATGCAGTACGTCATTAATATAGCAATGACCAGCCCTGTCCAAAGGGTTTGACAAGTATCAAGGTATACCAGGGTATCAAAAAAAAATTATAGGTAGAATTTTCAACAGAATTGCAGACACTCCTCTTTCTATTAAACCAATACAGGAATGCTGTGGACAGGTGATTAATTGTATTTGTAGAAAATGTTATTTTTTCATAGAAAAATGAAGATGACCATTCAAGTAGTTTATTTTCATTCTCCACTGAGAACATTTGTGAATAAAGTTATCTAAAACATAGATGTTGCAACTGATTTTTATGGATGGAAAAAAACATAAAGTGAAACGTATTGAATCAATATATCCCAACAGGGAAGTTAGCGAACAAAAAGAATATTTGGAGGTGGAAAAGGAAAAGCTAGGAGGTCATTTCTGCTCTTAAGGCACACTAGATATTTAAGACTATTAGCCAAGGAGCAAACCATGTAACAAAGGAGCAGCATTTACACAAAGAACAAGAATAAATCCTTGTTGCAAACCGCATGTTAAATATGCTGATGACTGGTGGACACACTGTCTGACCACCAGCAGAGAAAAACATCTTCCAATCCTACGGTGATCTTGGTTAGTTAACTCATCTGAATTTCTATTTGGTAAGTTACCAAAATATCATAACTTGTGTAGCTGTAATGGCCAGTGCTTCAGATGTTATCTTTCCATGTTGTGCTGTAACCACAATGCTATTTGTTTATCTGTCTCTCAGCTCTAAAGTGGTACAGAGCCAAGTGTAACATCCAGGCTGAGATTGAGGAGATGCAGGAGGAGCAGCGCTCCTTGTCGTCAGTGGAAACGCTGTCAGTATGGAAACTGTTACTGGATGACACAGTGCGCTGGCAAGTGCTGAGTGTGGTGGTCATCAACATCGGCATGCAACTGTCCGGCATCGATGCTGTAAGGCTGCCTTGAAAACAGAGTAATGTATGCTTAAAAAGTCTGTGCAAGGCTTTAGAGGTTTCAAAGTCAATCAAATAAAAAATGTGTTTAAAACTTTTAGATATAGTTTTTTGAATACCTTACAAATGGGTAATTATCAACATTTAATTTTCAATTGTTCACATTTGTCGTGTTGCTTCACAGTTAGTTTAGTTGAAAAATTTAAATCTAACGTGTGAACAATGACAAGACCCAAAACCTGCGACTCAGACCAAGCTTTCTGACACTGGGCAGCACATTTCTCTCCAGAATACCTTGATAGTCTTGAAATTTCATTGTACCTTGCACAGATTCAAGACACCCTGTGCCAGATGCAGCAAAGCAGCCCCAGAACACAACAGAGCCTCCTCCATGTTTCACAGTAGGGACAGTGTTCTTTTCTTGATATGCTTCATTTTTGCGTCTGTGAACATAGAGCTGATGTGCCTTTCCAAAAAGTTCCAGTTTTGTCTCGTCTGTCCGTAGGACGTTCTCTCAGAAGCTTTGTGGCTTGTCAACATGCAGTTTGGCAAATTCCAGTCTGTCCTCCTTGGTCATCTCCCATGAAGTCCACTTTGGCTCAAACAACGACAGATGGTGCGATCTGACACTGACGTACCTTGACCTTGGAGTTCACCTTTAATGTCTTTAGAGGTTGTTCTGGGCTCTTTTGTTACCATTCGTATTATCCATCTCTTCCATTTGTCATCAATTTTCCTCCTGCGGCCACGTCCAGGGAGGTTGGCTACAGTCCCATGGATCTTAAATTTGTGAATAATGTGTGCGACTGTAGTCACAGGAACATCCAGCTGCTTGGAGATGGTCTTAGAGCCTTTACCTTTAACATGCTTGTCTATAATATTCTTTCTAATCTCCTGAGACAACTCTCTCCATGGCTTCCTCTGGTCCATGTTTAGTGTGGTACACACCATGTCACCAAACAGCACAGTGACTACTTGTAACCCTATAAATAGGCCGACTGACTGATTACAAGTTTGTAGACACCTGTGGTGCTAATTAGAGGACACACCTTGATTGAACATGTCCCTATGGTCCCATTATTTTCAGTCTTTTCTAGGGGTACCATCATTTTTGTCCAGACCTGTTTCATGAGTTTATTTTTAAAAAAATAATTCTGTTGAATCACTGTTCAAAAGCAATGTCTGATTTTCATTGGTTAATATTCATAGAATTTTCATTTATTATTACTTTTGTCAGATTCAAGTTATTTCTGTGACCATTGTGGGTTTTTCTTCCATTAACAGAGGGGTACCAACAATTTTGTCCACGTGTGTATTTGGAGAAGCTCAGATGATGATATCATGGCTTTGGAAGCCTTTGATAGGTTAATTGACAACATTTGAGTTAATTAGAGGCACACCTGTGGATGTGTCTTAAGGCACACCTCAAAAACACTGCTTCCTTTTGTGACAACATGGGAAATCTAAAGAAATCAGCCAAGATATCAGGAAGAGAATTGTGGACCTCCACAAGTCTGTTGTGGAGGTGTTTGGCTGCAGGAGGGACTGGTGCACTTCACTAAATAGATGGCATTATGAGGAAAGAAGATTAAGTGGAAATACTGAAGCAACATCTTAAGACATCAGCCATGAAGGTATAGCTTGGGCACAAATGGGTCTTCCAATGGACAATGACCTTAAGCATACCGCTAGATTACTTACAAAGAGGCTTCAGGACAACAAAGTCAATGTTTTGGAGTGGCCATCACAAAGCCCTGATCTCAGTCCTGGAGAAAATCTGTGGGTAGAGCTGAACAGGTGTGTGGAGTCAGGCAGCCAACAAACCTGACTCAGTTCCACCAGTTCTGTCAGGAGGAATGGTCCAGAATTCATCAAACTATTGTGAGAAGTTTGTGGAAGGAAACCCAAAACATTTGACCTCAGTCATACAGTTTAAAGGCAAAGCTACCAAATACTAAGAAATGTATGTAAACTTCTGACTTTGAAGAAAGTCCGAAAATTCTCTATGTGGATGAAACAGTGAGTAAAGCGCAGCCCATTGAAATGACATGTTAACCAGCAATCACTTCAAAGCCATTTTAAGCTGCTGCTCTGCACCACTGAAACACTGATTTTATAACTGCAACACTGTCTGACAAGCTAATTATATACGAGCTAAAACAACAGTTGTGCTGTGAATTTGGTGATATTTCACTGTGACATGATTGTTCAGATTTACAGGAGAGACAGAAAGTTTTGGTCTTCTCGCAGCGTGGGGTCAGCTGTTTGCTTTGCTTTGTGAATGACACATGCAAAGACAGTGTTCTCCCTGGAGAGGATGTGGACAGCTCATTGGTTTTTAGAGTGAAACAGCCCATTTAGAACAGGCCTAAAACTAGGTGTTATACCTTCATGAAGGCATTTGATTAAAAACAGAATAAAAAATAAATAAATAATAAAAAAATATTTTAGTCTATATAACCCATGTGTGTGATATCTTCCCATCAGCTGCTAGCTGCCAAATGGTTTCTGGTAAATGGAGTCTTTCGGCTACATTGCTAAGCAGTGCAAATTAGCATAATCTCCTGATGGAACAACTTTGGATGGTTTTGGTCAGTACTGGCATTTAATCTCCCTCTTGAACAATTTATTTCCATCATTGTCTTTTTGTCTTTCTACCCCTTTGTCCACCTCCTGTTTCTATTGCTCCCTCATTTGATTGATCTGGCTTATTAGACAAAGACACTGAAATGAAAACCGGCCTATTATTGTTTTATAACTTGGTGTCATCATTTTTCTGCTGATATAATTAGGTAGATTTCCTCCCCCTGATATTCATTAATTATTCAAATGATAAGCAGGGTGCCTGGGCCAGAAAGTACACACCATAAGCGCTGGAGCTTATTATTAGCAGGCCTTCTCCAGGCTGTATTTTAACTGCCAATTAACTCTGCCGAAACAAAGTGAAGCAGTGCCGAAACATACATATACTGAGAGCAGCATTGACGATGATGAAGGTTATAGTGACACTGGTGATGGTGGTGATTAAAACAGCAACACTAGAATGAGAAGAATAATATGTAACAGTATAATGACTAATGATTGATTTAATATAAAATTAACAAGTGAATATAATCAGTGATGATGATGACTCTGATGATCGGCACTGAAGATAAAGGTGATGATGACGATGACAATGATGATAATATTGATGATGATGATGATGATGATGATGGTGATGATGATAACAATTACACTGATGAAGGTGGTCGTGGCGGTGGTGGTGATGATGATAGTGGTGTTGGTGATGATGATGATGATGATTATCGTGATGAGGATGCATGCAAACATAATTACAGTGATTTCTGTTGTTGACAGTGGTAATGACTGCGGTAACGATGAAATTGATGGTAGCAGTGATGACCATGATAAAGGTGCTGATAATGGATAGCAGTTGTGATTACGTGTAAAATGTTCTTGAATACACTGATGTGATGGTGATGACATTGATGATGACTGAATTGCAGATGCTTGAGGTGATCTATAGTCTAAGTGTATGTGGAAATTTGACGTTTCCTGACATACCACAGGCCTAGGCATGTATGTGTAACAGTTGGTGCGAGTCACCAGTGTGTTAGTGAGCTTATCTACCTGATCCTCTAACCATCACTTTCTTCTGTCTACATTTAATACATTTCCTGTCTTGTCTTGTCGTCCCCCCTAAAGCCTCAAATGAAACAGAACTAAATGTGATTAAATGTGTGCTGTTTTTGTAGTGCAATGGTGTACCACCTGTGAAACTTGCAAGTCCTAATTGTCTGCTGGCTCATTTCCATTTTCACACCATTACATTTTCTTCTCAAGGCATCTGTCACATCGTGGGACCAAATGTTTTGCTTTTGCTTCTCTGCCAAAATTGCTCACAGATGACTTGTAACTAACTAGCTTTGGGTAGCTGTGGCTGTGTAATGTGTAGTGTATCTCAATTCATATTCAGTAGTTGTTAGTCTCTAGATGTGTGTGTTCATTAGTCTGTGTCTGTTTGTCACTGATGCTGCTCTGCCATTTCACCCAGTCCTCACACAAACGAAACACCTTCATTTTATCAAACTAACAATCCATGTTTATTCTACAATGCAGTGTGCACTATACAACTGGGACATGGTTGACTTTTTGACGGAAGGATTGTGGACCTAAAAGTGGATGGTCCTTGTGTTTTAATGTGGATCTAAAAGTGGATGGTTCTTGTGTTTTGCTGCGATTTACTAGTTAAAAGTACCTGAAATTGTATCATCCATCCATCCATCCATCCATCCATCCATCCATCTATTTTCTTTTGCTTATCTGGGGTCAGGGTGCAGAGGCAGCAGATGAAGTGGATCATTCCAGACGTCCCTCTCCAATGCTTTCCAATTCTTCCTGTGGGATCCCAAGGTGTTTCCAGGCCAGATGAAATATATAATCTCTACAGCGAGTTCTGAGCCCCAGGGTCTCCTCACAGGTGGACATGCTTGGAAAACCTCCAAGGGAAGTCTCCCGGGAGGCATCTGAATCAGATGTCTGAACCACCTCAACTGGCTCCTTTTAACATGGAAGAGCAGCGGCTCTACTCTGACCTCCCCCGGGATGTCTGAGCTCCTCACCCTATCTCAAAGGCTGGGATCAGTCACTCTACAGAGGAAACTCATTTCGGCCGCTTGTAACCACGATCTTGTTATTTTTGGCATTACCCAGAGTTCATGACCGTAGATGAGAGTTGGAAAGTAGACTGACTGATAAATCCTCTTCGCCACGACAGTCCAGTACAATGCCTACATTACTGCTGATGCTAAACCGAGCCGCCTGTCCATCTAATGCTCCATTTTCCCATCCCGCATGAACAAGTTTCTGAGATCCTTAAACTCCTTTGCTTGGGGCAGTACCTCCACCCCAAACCAGAGGGAGCAGTCCACCAGTTTCCAGAGAACCATGGCCTTGGACTTGAAGGTGCTGACTCACACCCCAGCCAATTTGCACTTGGCTGCAAACTGTTCCAGTGCACACTGATGGTCACAGTGTGATGAAACAAATAGTACCTTGTCGTCCTCAAAAAGTGTGATCCTGAAGTCCCCCAAACCAGACACCTTCCTCACCCCAGCTGTGCCTTGACTTCCTGTCCATGAATACCACAAACAGGATTGGAGACAATGGCCAGCCTTGGCAGAGTCCAACGCTAACAAGGAACGTGTTTGAATTTGTGCCCAGAATGCGAACACAGCTCTGAGGGACATGGTTGAGGCACATGGTGGTAAGCCTTTTTCCAATCCACAAAATACAGGACTGGTTGATCAAACTCCCATGCCCCCCTAAGCAGCTCTGCCAGGGTAGAGTAGATATTTGTAGGACTTGTAGATATCCCCATACCCGCCTGATACCTCTCATCCTGGGCAAACCTGAAAAATTTGTCCAAGATTGCCCAAGAGTCCAACCCCTTTCCAGGAGTTTGGTTCAGACACCTTTGCTGTGCATGAGGGTGAGTCCAATTATAAACTATACCTACAGTACCACTCCACCTCCCACACCAGCTCAAGATCCTACTCCGCCAGCGAGGTGATGTTCCATTTCCCCACAACCAGTCTACACAATCTGGGGGATGCACACCTAGGTGCTTGCTCCTGTCCATTGCCTGGTGGGCATAGCACCTAACCCCAATTTTCTCTCTTGCAGACCCTCACGGTGGTGACCTCATGTTGCCACTTCAGCCTCTGCCCAACTGAGCCCCATGGCTAAGCCACCAGACACTCGTATACAGAACTCCCCTCCCAGGCCTGGCTCCAGGAGGGGGCCCTGGTTTCTCTTTTACAGGCGAGGTGTTGTTTTTCCTTATCTTTGTTGTCAATGGGATTTCATGAATGACTCATTGTCTGGTCTCTGTCCCAGGACCAATTTGCCTTGGGAGATTACTTCCTAAAGTTGTGTCGTTCTTGTGAGGGCTTAGTCTGGAGTTTGAGCACAGGTTTACGTCTTCATTTGAAGCTACAGTCTATAACAATAACTGAATTTATATAGCCTCTTTATAAAGCTACAAGTTAATAAATGCTGAACAATGCTGTCATAAAGACACAAAAGATTAAGCCAACTAGACAAAACATATATAAACAAATAAAATACAAAAAGATGAAAACCAAGCAAACCAACTTCGTAAATACATTCTACAATTCTACAATTTCATTTCTACAATTTCACTTTTATCCAAAGCAACGTACATCTGAGAGCAGATACAACACAACCAAGGATCTAGTCAGGAGAAAACAATCTAGATAAGTGCCATAGAACAAATTCAAGTATGATAGGGCGTTGATGCCAATAGCAGGCTGTGTGGGAGGTAACAGGATTTTTTGTTTGTTTGTTTGTTTGTTTGTTTTCGGGCTGTCAAGTACAAAGGTGTTCAGTGAAGAGCTGGGTCTTTAGTCTTTTCGTGAAGACTGAGAGGGAGTCAGCAGATGGAACAGAGTTTGGTAACTCGTTCCACCACCGCGGAACAAGAGAGGAGAAGAGTCTAGTTATCGACCTTGGGCCCTGTTGTGGTGGTTGTATCAGACGTTTTTTTGTTGGTTGAGCGGGAGGGAGTGTAGATCTGAATGAGAAAGTTCAGGTAGGAGGGAGGTGTTCTTGTTGTGGTTTTGTCAGCAAGTATCAGGGTTTTGAATTTGATGCGGGTAGCAACTAGAAGCCAGTGAAGCCATCTGAACAGCAGGGTGACGTGCTGTTTTTGGCTGATTGAAAACCAGACGTGCTGCTGCATTCTGGATACATAAAGACCACAATAAAATAAAAGCCAATTAAGAGAATGTCTAATATTGAAAGGAAGTTTTATAGCAGTAGTGTTTTACACTGGGAGGAAATTCCAATGAAATTTCTGACCAGTCTTTCAAAACATTTCGTCACAACAGAGGTAAGGGCAATGGGCCGGTAGTCATTAAGACAGCTGGGCTTGGCTTTCTTGAGGACAGGAACAATGACAGCCCCCTGGGGATAATGCACTGGGAGAGCGAGAGGTTGAATATTTCTGTGAACACCGGCGCAAGCTGGTTGGCACAGGTTCTGAGGACACGGCCTGTTATACCGTCAGGTCCCGAAACATCTGCCTCACGTCATGCTCCATCACGGTGCGCATCTCCTCCTCTGTGCTGGGCAGGATGTGCACCTCTCGGCTGGGAGCTTTGAATCGCGCATAAAAGTTGTTGAGTTCGTTGGCCAGAGAGATGTCAGCACTCACCATGGGCGTCGGTGTTGCTTTGTAGCCCGTTATTGTTCTTAATCACTAAGTTTTGTGATATACTCACACACCACTTTATTTAATATTTCCATGGGGCCTTGTATAATTAAAACAATTCCCATGACGTGATAATATCAGTCATTAAATATGTTATTCCAGCTAAATATTATATGTGCCCGGTAGGGGTGTTCATCTCTACCTTAAGAGGTGATCCGACCTGAATCTAGAAACATGGGTGACGATGTAATTCACCAACGATACATTTTAATACACTGTGATGTGATTTGATGCGATGCAGTTTGAATCAATTTGTTTGGTGAAAAAAATTAAGGAGAAATGTATCAGGTCAGAACAATGTCATTGTGTTTGTTTTTCGAATACACACAGACAAGACAGACTGTTGCTGTATTAAATATTAGAAAATATTAACATTAGCCTCTTCAGTATATTGTAGTCCATAAACTTTGCAAACTGAAAACATTCAACGTGTCCTCAGTTTGCTCTGATGCATTTTATCAAACCAAACTAATGATATGCTGCATGTTGTTGTGGTGGGAGGCTGCTTTGTGTGTTTCGGTGAACAAACCTGAATGCACAGGCTAACACAACACAACATAACGTGCTTCTGTGTTGTAGGTGGTGCTTGGTAAGACAATAATTAGTTTTGTGTCGTTATTAAACGGGCAGTGTGTGTCTGTGTTAAGTTGTGACTATCAGCCGTTGATCTGGCCATGTTTCCTGAATAAGCACCAGGTGTTAAACACCTGACAGAATGGAAAAGATCTATAGGAATGAAAAGGATCCTAATCAAGCTGATCGGTGGCACAGTGTTTTTTATTTTGGCCAGCACGTATTGTCTGAAGATGATATTGACATGGATATAGACTTTATTAAATCAAATCAAATCAAGTTCATTGTCATTTTTCTGTACATACAATATTAGTACAAACAAGATGAGAGAGCGTTTCTTCAGAATCCAAAAACTAAAAGCAATCAAATAAAGAAGTGTTTCCATATCCGGATCAGCAGTTCAGCATTCTGACAGCATTGTGGAATGAAGCTGTTGAAGCTGTTGATCAGTCTGGAGGTTCTTCCTTTAGTGTTCCTGAAACGTTTGCCTGATGGCAGCAGTTCAAACAGGTCATGGAGAGGGTGTGAGGAGTCCCTGACAATGTTCAGTGTCCTGCTCCTGCAGCGGCTCTGGAAAAGTTCAGAGCTAGCTGCCTGTCTGTCCGCCTGGAACGATGTCATCTCCTCCAGCTGTATGGCCGTCTGGGATGTTGTCATGGAGCCATGTTTCTGTTGAAACAAACACACAGCAGTCTTTCCACTCTTTGTGGGTTTCTCCCAGCAAACGTAGCTCGTCCAGCTTGTTGTCGAGGGAGCAGACGTAGGACAGTAGGAGTGTCAGTCCTGCTGGTCTGGAGGTGTTAGCCTTTAGCCTAGCATGGATCCTGGCTCTCTTCCTCCTCCTTTGTTTACGTTCTTACCGCTTCCTTCCTTCTCTCTCGGGTAACTGCTGGCGTAGTCTCTGATAGGACTCCGTGTTGGTGTAGTATGTCCAAATCACAGCCGAGCGCTACAATTATAGCAACGTTCATTGCCCTGATGTTCAGCAAAGTCTCTCGGCTGTAAGTTTTGCAAATTGAATGTCTGGGATAGACAAGACACTCAAACTTTCACTCTTGCTGTTTCCTGAAGAAGCCGCTGCGCCTTCTCTCAACCTCCTTTTTTCTCCTCCAACCACGGCTCCATGTTCTCGTCTTCCTTCTTTTCTTCCTGTCATCTCTCCATCAAAGCTTCCAGAAGCCGTAGAAGAGTGATGTTTGCGTTTTTTGGCGAGGTCTTCTTTATGTTGTATCTTTACCTTCACACACAGGCAGGTCTGGTCGTGACAAATCTGTGAACAGAACATTTAGAGCATAAATGCAGCAAACATCGTCAGCTAAACTGGAACACCGGTGCTGTTGGCCATGCTATTGTGTTGTTGTTGCTAGCAAACACATTAAGCAAACTTTACTCTCGTAATACGGCACAGCAGGAATTTCACAAAACTGGAGCAGTCGTATTTAGTAGCAGAGCTCCAATCAGCCAAATTCATAACTTTACAACCGGACATCGACGGCTCCACAGTAGACATATGTCTAGCCAGAGGCCAGCCAATCGATGTATTCATATCATTAAAGTTAAAATCGATTTCTGTTTTGTATCGGTGGCTTGACCCCTGTCTCTCCATGTGTTGAGGTATCCTTGAGTTAAGACACTGAACCCCAAGTCGGTACCAAGGGCAGGCAAGCACTTTGCATCACAACTCCTCTGCTATTAGTGTGTGTATAAATAGAAGATATATCATGGATTTAAAAAAAAAAAAAATCTGATTATGGCAGCAGTGGCAACCAGACAGAATAATGGTATTTAACAACAAACTGCTCCACAGTCTGTGTTTAAAGGGGTCACTGGTCTGACAAATTATGGCACAACAAACGTACCACAGATTGGCAAGTAGAAAACGAAGTAAAAATGGACATGACCTCACCCCTCTTTAGGAATTTTTAACTGAAAAACTGCTAGCTAATGACCCCAGATTTTACACATGGTCAACTCAATCAGCATTCACCACTTAAAAAAAGTCAAACTAAAGATGGTTAGATAGCTTTCTTTGGTGAACTGAGGTGGAATGAGCCATTTTGTCCGATCCCTCCAAGATTCCAAGTGCGCTACATGTTAGGAAAGTAGAGCCCACAGTGACTGAAAAGTCTTCAGCATGTTATGATATCATAATATGCACACCAAGAAAGGTTTTAAGTGTCGAACTACTTTCCGTACACTGATGAGCAGGACTAAGACAGTAGATGTTACTTCACAGATTTTAAAGTGTTTATTTCTCCACCACAGATTTGGTTCTATACCAATGACATCTTTAAGAATGCAGGTATTCCAGCTCCAGAGATCCAGTATACCACAGCAGGAACAGGAATTATAGAGATCATCGCTGGACTCATTGGGGTAAAGTGTGATGCAGTTATTACTGTATCGATGTTGTGTCTTCAAAGTCTTGCCAAACCTATTGATTTGATGCAGCATAAGAGGATGGATATCAATCTAATGTCTATGTGTTACATACAGAACTTGACTCAGGAAGTGTTTGACTGAGCTTAATACAAAGATTGGAACCAGCGTAAAATGGCTTGCCTGTTCAAAAGTACAGCTACTATCACCTGTAACTCAGAACATACTCGATTCTCTGTGTAGAAGTAAACAATAGTATATGGTGAGGAATAATTCATTGAGAAAAATACTTTACAAGGTGCTTCATGATAAAGGAAAAAAAGAAAGATAGAACTGATGAACCAAATAAACTCAATAAATGCATCTTTGATTGGCATTTTGTCAGATTACTGTGTCATCCCTGCACATTCTCTTTCCATCTTTGTTTTTTTGTTACGGTGAGGTTTGACTTTGTAACTGGACCAAACCAAAAGTTGGTTTGATGTCTGACTATAGCTGGCAACCTACACTAAAGCCAGAAACAATGCACAGAAGAGCTCAATGGATGGAAACATTTTTCACAGACAATTTTTGATATCAGTGCTTGTAAAACATACAACATAAATGAGCATTAGAGGTGTTGGTAAGTGTATTTTTGAATGTTGGGAAGTGCTAGACTAGCTGATTTTCCCCTGCATCCAGTCTTTATGCCATACTATTAAGCATGTCTTGACTCCAGTTCAAATGAGATTGGTAAAAGTAAGAGTGTCTTCCAAAGGTTGAATTATTATTATTGTTTTTTTTATTAAGGCTCACTATGGTTTATGTTTTTTCATGTGCATTGTGTCTCCATTAAACAATAAGCTCTGTGTCTCCTCCTATAGTGTTTCACCATAGAGAAGCTGGGCAGGAGGCCTCTCATGATTGGAGGCTTTGCCATGATGGGCATCTGCAGTACTGGAATCACATTAGCCCTCCTTTTACAGGTGTGTGCGCATGTGTGTGTGGGTGTGTGTGTGTGTTTGTGTGCGTGCGTGCATGTGTGCGTGCATGTGTGTGACACAGACTTGCTACAGGCAAAATAGAGTGTCCAGCACCCCCAACCTGCCATGTAGCAGTAGATTGAAGTGCGAAGCAGTGTTTAAAAAGGAGTCAGTTTGCTACCAAAGAAAATAACTAAATGTGATCAAAGTGTCTTTTTTAATGTGCTGTTTCTTCTGTCTGCAGGCTCACTTATCATTCATGCGCTACATCAGTGTCTGCTGTGTGGTCGGCATCATTGCTGGCTTCTGTATCGGACCAGGCAAGTTGCTCTGCACTGCATGATAAAAGACTGGTTCATTCAAATCATGAAAAAATCTATTTTAAACTTACACTTTTTAATGATGTGTACAGAACACATAGCAGTTGCATTTCATTTTCATTTTTAGTGTCTGTTACTTATTGTCTAAATACCATCCATCCATTATCTAAACCTGGACAGGTCACCAGTCTATCACAGGGCTACACTTAGAGACAGACAACCAAGCACACTCACATTCACACCTACGGACAATTTAGAATCACCAATTAACCTCAACATGTTTATGGTCTGTGGGAGAACCTGGAGAAAGCCTGTGCTGCACGGGGAGAACATGGAGACTCCACGCAGAAAGATCCCAGCTGTCCTAACCGGGCTGCAAACTGGAGATCTTCTAGCTGTGAAGTGATGGTGCTAACCACCGGGCCACCATGCAACCCCTTGCTGCATGTCAGTTATTGTAATTATTTTTCATTATATTATTTTTAAGACAGAAACCTGTAATTACTGACAAATAAACCAAAACTGTTAGCAGGTAGAGACACTACTAGCAGAAAGTGAGCAGAATATGTGAGGTAATAATTTTAGTCAGATTTAATTGCCACAAAACATGGATTTTCATTATTTATTATTTTCATTTATTTTTTTACAAAAGAGTTTTAAAGTCAGGGTTACTTCTCACACTTCCTGTTTAACTTTTACATTTTCATAAACCTTCAACGATAGACTTGATTATTCTGCAGGGGTTTAGGTTGGTTTGTGTTATGAATGAATGGCGCCCTCTGGAGGTCATACCTTGAAAATTCTTAAAAGGTTTTCATCTCAAGGAAAGATTCAAAGTCTTAAAAAAAATCAAGCTAGAAAACTCTAATTTTAAATAAGATTTTTTGAGTATTATAACTGACATAGAAATAATGTTTAGGTCAAAAACATTAGCCATAGGAATATAGTAAATTTCACATTTTTAAGTGACATTCCTTGTTCACTGTTTTTCACAGCATCGTACAGTGAGAGTTAAACATGCCTATCTAATTTTGCTGACAAATCCATTTTGTACGGCCTCCTGTAAGAGAGACAAATAATGCAATTTTAATGACAGGATATGATAATACAATATTAGTGATGGCCCTGGCCCTCACCCGAATGGACAATTTTGTTTATTGCTAATTAGCCATTTACAAGCTGTATTGGTATAAAAGATCCATCCATTATCTATACACCGCTTAATCCTCATTAGGGTCGCGGGGCGGCTGGAGTCTATCCCAGCTGACTCAGGGTGTAGGCAGGTTCACCTGGACAAGTAACCAGTCTATCACAGGGCTACACTTAGAGACAGACAACCAAGCACACTCACATTCACACCTAC
>NW_007578836.1:179284-183531 GCF_000690725.1 Stegastes partitus | reverse complement strand
AGTGAGGATTAAGTGGTGTATAGATAATGGATGGATGAATGTTTTTGGACTGTGGGAGGACGTGACCCTTCTATCTGCAAGGCAACGGTGCTAACCACCGAGAAACCTTGCAGCCCAGTATAAAAGATGATGAATGAAAACAGTCAAATCATGAGCAGAAATATAATCTGGCACACACACACCCTTAAAGATTGAAGAATAGTTTGCTCCTATCCTGTTAGTAGGCATTTATTTATGTCATTTTTGCACTTGATTTGTGAAAACAAAAGGTACTTTAACACCAAAGAATGAAAACCTTCCTAGCTGCAGGAAGTCACCTCATGTGGTTTAGAAAACAATCATGTTCAGTCTTTCAAAATAGCTTTTCTGATAATAACTTATATCATTACTAACTATGATATTTTTTAATTAACATCTAACAATTAGTAGCATTTTAGGAGATGTGACAACATACATTTTGTTCAAAAAATCTCAGGTTTCGACGATTCTTTCTCATGAGCAGCCAAGCCAAAGAAAGTGCTGTACGAAAACACTTCTTGTCCCCTTTTGAATGAATTCAGCATTCAGCACAAAAGTGTAACTGGCATTTATGTTTTTATATGTTTTGTTTTTTTCCTCTTCTAGCGGGTGTCCCTTTCCTGATTACAGCAGAGCTGTTTAAACAGTCCCACCGTCCAGCAGCTTACATCATAGGAGGGTCACTTAACTGGCTGTCTAATTTCACTGTGGGCTTCGTCTTCCCATTTTTACAGGTGAAAACAATACACTGTGCTGTCCTGCATCTCTTTCCTAAATGTTACCATCATTAGGGGTGCTAAAGGCTTCCCAAACTCAAAATCATTAGAACTGGTTGAAACGATCATTGACCACCCACCTAGTTTATTCTCCACTTTTGTTTTTAGACATTAAGAAGCTTCCAACAGTGACTGCTTTTGTAACGTTTTCATAAACCTCTGACCAGTTCTCCTTTGCATGACTGACTGGAGAGCAGCTTGAAAGATCAAGTGATATTTATATAAGCAGTTTAAGATATCAGTCATACATCCCATTTACGTGTTGATAGTAGACCAGTCTCACACTTGCAACAAAGACCAAATCAGGATTGTTTTAAAATGTATTTAAAAACCAATGCAACATAAATTCTTAATGGCTTCCTGTACTGTCTGTCTCTGTTTGAATCCATTCCTGTCAGACGTATGCTCTGGTCACTGGTGTTGTCTACATGCTTCTGTTTGTAAACAAACTAAAAATGGTGTTGGTCACTTCTGAGACCCTCAGTTTGAAATTCATGTTTCTCTCCTTTTTGCTCTACCCCTCCAATTGTCTTCTATCCATCTGCCCTATCCAACCATCAGATGTCAGCAGGGGCTTACTGCTACTTGGTTTTTGCCACCATTTGCGTGTTTGTCGCTGTCTACGTCTATATCGTGATCCCAGAGACCAAAAACAAGACCTTCATGGAGATCAGCCGGATGTTCTCTAAGAAGGAGGCGGTCCTCGAGACCCAGGGTCTGATTCATGTTGATCAGCTGAAGCTGAAGAAGATGAATGGCTACGGTGGTGTGGAACATGCTTCACTGGAGTTTGACAGCTCTTCTTCAGTACCTTAACTGAGCTTCAGCTTC
This sequence comes from Stegastes partitus, assembly GCF_000690725.1. Classification (NCBI taxonomy): domain Eukaryota; kingdom Metazoa; phylum Chordata; class Actinopteri; family Pomacentridae; genus Stegastes; species Stegastes partitus. Next base: position 181,906 of record NW_007578836.1, on the reverse strand, counting down.
TCACTGAGATGACAAAACCCTTGATTACTTTGATATGTACCCTTTAACTAAACGACACCTAACCTGTATTTAGAGGGTTCTAATTTAGTGAAGCTGGACTCCCCACTTGGACCACAATCAAGTGGAAATATGGTTAAATAAACAGTGTTGTATGCTGCCCTGGTATTTGCAACTTCTTCTATCAACTTAATGCATCTATTTATACCTTTTTTTTTTCTTTTTTTTAAAAATCCAGTTTTTTGCTTCATTGGTTCGGCCATTTCCCACCCAAAGTACAATGTATGAATCAATGTGATAGCTGCAATCTGGGACATGTTAAAATCCCTAGAAAGAAGTATGACAAGACAAGAAACATAAGCAGTCAAACCACTCAGCAGGTTAAAAACAGACCTGACAAACATATTTGGAGAGAAAATCCATCACAATTTATAGACCCACATCTCACTTCATCTGTACTGTACCAACGGTAGTTTAGTTTTTCTAAAAAAGGGGGATTGTTAGTTACATTTCAGGTGCCATTATTTTCAACTTGTCTTCTAAGTAAAATGAATAAACTGTGAGATAGTTTGTTTTCATCAAGTGTCACCATGTCACTGTTCACAGATCTCAGTCATAATTATTTTGGTGGATACAATGTTATTGAAATAGTTAGGAATAATTGACAAGACTACAAAAAGTTTCATGCCAGTTTATTATTATTATTGTTGTTGTTATTATTATTATTATTATTGAATAATGGACTGTTTAGTGACGAGTAAAACCATTTGCAATATAAAAACATATCTTCAAGCATCAGATGGGGATAACCACTCATGCTATGTAAGCACAATGAAGACTGGGGACATCGTCTTTCTACATAGCTTGCTAACAATATTCTTGGGGGGGAAAAAAAAGAAGAAGCAAAGGTGGCAACTGGAATGCATGAGACTGAAACAGCTGTAGAGGCTGCTAGAAGTTAAGGTACAGAAATAACAAATCTTATATTGACATATTTCTTTGATCATCATTAAAAAATGTTACATGCTTTAACGACTGCTTCCTGTTTTTTCTTTTTATGTAAACTGTAATAGATGTTTACAACATAAGGTTAGGGTAGTTTGGCTTAATAAAAGCTAGAAACATAAAGGTAAAATTGTATTAAACTGTTTTTCTGTCAGTCTACTGTCATATTCAGGATGTTGATCTACAGCTTTTGTCAGCGGGGTCAGTGTTACTGTGGGTGGGGGGTTTGAAGTGTCTATCATGGCATTTTAATGAAAACTGTAACGTAAGTTTCCGTAGTTTCTATATTGGACACAGCTGGTTGCAAACCATAGTGCACCTATTTCCATTGTGTGAATGCTATATGCTTAAGTTTTGTACATCAGTGTCCCACATGTCAGCATGGGAACATACAAAACAAAACACAAGAATTTCATATGAAGTTTAAGGTTGTCTTAGCAAAATAATCAGAGCAACTTGTCATTGATGCATGTATTGATGCCGACAATTTTGCAGTGATAATGCCACCTTGTAGCACAATATCAGCACAGTATGAATTTTTAAAAAGTCAGATCATTAAACAAACAAGACAGAGAATGGAGGACCTGTTATAGATGATGCACGGTGGTGTAAAATCCTAACACCTAAATAATGTGGAGTAAAGGTGGCATGTTTGAGGTACCTAAGGGACTTAGGGACTCTCTATCATTGCCTGCATTGCACAAATAGTCATCTACCTCTGCTCGATGTCCTTCCCTCTGTCCTCCATCTCTGTGAGCTGGTGAGGTTAAGTGTGTAAATGCTCTGGCAGATAGCTGATGAATGTAGCACTCCTCTGCTACAGGCTTTAAGTGTTTTGTGTGCAAGTGTGTTACGACTGGGCCGGCCTGATCTTTATGCTTCAGCACCATGCTGCCACACAGACAGCTTTGTGGCCATGCATGTGTTTCTCCCTCACATAAATACACCAATGTACTGGCTGGAAATTCTCAGAGAGGGCCTGAATGCAGGGGACTCAACTCCATGTAGGGACTCAACTAGAAAATATCAGCTCAAGTTCAGCTTGATTATTTTGTACTATTTTTGTTAAATAATTTTGAAAATGTTAAATTTGCATATAAAAACCAGACACCACAAACAAATAAAGGGCAGTCATCCATAAAGGCTTGGCAAAAGATGTCTGAGAAAACTACTAGTAGCCCACATCCTGCAGCAGATAATGTACTTCTCCACAGTACAATACATCACAGTCATGTTGCTCTCACACCTTTACTGAGTTTTTCCATTGGCATAATTTGTTTTCATTTATTTCTATGTCCTTCCTATTTTGATGTACTCCTTGATTTGAAGCTATTGTCAACAATAACAACAAAAACACACATTAAAAGCCTATAATGGAGGAAGACTGCAAAACGTTTAGTGTAAAAAGTCTGGAAGATGTTATTGAGTTTCATTCATGTCAGCTTGGCATTGTTCATTGAAGAGGAACACCTGCCAACACTTTTGATGTAATGGTAGAACAGAAGAAAGGCATGTTTGGAGTTTTTATTTGCAGAGGAACCAGGGAAATTTAAAATAAAGGCATGTCTCCAAAGAAGGCCTGACCCATGAAGATGTCAGGCTCTTGGCCGTGGAGATAAA
>NW_007578836.1:170521-174726 GCF_000690725.1 Stegastes partitus | reverse complement strand
AGAATAGATAGAACTTTATTGATCCCTTTGGTAGGGTGCCTCAGGGAAATTGTTGTACTAGCAACAACACAACACCAACACAACATTAGTAATAATAATAATAACAATAACAACAACAACAATAATGGATACAGTAAAGGGTGCCAAAGTGCCAAAATATTAGCATGATGCTCTGTCTCACCCCAATGTATCTTTCTGTGTGGAGTTTGCATATTCTCCCTGTGCAGCGTGGGTTCTCTCCGGGTTCTACGGCTTCCTCCCACACAGTCCAAAAACATGTTGAGGTTAATTGGTGATTCTAAATTGTCCGTAGGTGTGAATGTGAGTGTGCTCGTTTGCCTCTCTGCATAACCCTGTAAATGACTGGCACTCTGTCCAGGGTGTCTTTGTCCGAAATCAGCTGGGATAGACTCCAACCCCTCGCAACCCTAGTGAGGATTAAGCGGTGTATAGATAATGGATGGATGGATAATATAATATAATCATATAAACCAAAATGGTCTTGAAGGTAAATCTAAAATGCTAGCTTGGAGTTGGAAGAAAACTATGCTTTTTCAAAAGCGATGAGCTAAGCTGCTCAGTGAGGGTTGGGGCTGTGTAACTTCTTTGAACAGGTCCTGGGTCTGTTTTAAATGGTAATCACCATTACCTTGCCCCCGGGGTACAGACATGGCTGCCAGTATGCTAATATGGCCACCCAATAAACATCTGAGCTGTTTTCAGAGCTGCTTTGGTTTCTGCTGACTGGGTTTATACATGTTTATTCTCCCAAATCATTAAAGACAGACACATGTTGATTGCAGCCTTTAATTACTCAGTGTGTGTGTTAGGGACTGTTTCTACCTGTTGGCTTTGATATATATGAGCAGTGTAAGAAGAAATGCAAGGTTATTGTCAGGGTCAACAGTTAATGACAAAACATGCACTCAAGAATATTTTTTGTGTGTTTCTAATAATGGCAACTAAGATATAATTTACATGGTCACTTACCCAGATTTAAGCTATCTGTGAAAAGGGATTTCATAAGTAATTCCTTTGATAAGTTTTGCCTCCACAACCTTTTCTAAATGACTGACACAAGGATAAATGTGACATAAATGCAAAAGCAGCAGCATTTGTACTTTTCAGTTGTCCTTGCCCAGAACAAAACTTTGAAGGTAAAATAGTCCAATGGCACAGACAGAATGTAAAACTATGAAAAAATAAAATGTATAAAATTATCACTTCTTTGTGTGCTTTTGAACAATTCTACTCCAGTGTCCCTACAATTCTCCAGTTTCATTTAGCAGACGCTTTTATCCAAAGCGACGGACATCTGAGAGCAGATACAACCCAAGCAAGGATCTAGTCAGGAGAAAACAATCTAGATAAGTGCCATAGAACAAATTCAAGTATGATAGGGCGTTGATGCCAACAGCAGGCTGTGTGGGAGGTAACAGGATTTTTTGTTTTGTTTTTGTTTTTGTTTTTGTTTTGTTTTGTTTTGTTTTGTTTTGTTTTGTTTTGTTTTGTTTTGTTTTTGGGCTATCAAATGCAAGTGTCAAGTGTCCCACAGAATTGATCATATTGGTTATAAGATTCTAACATTAGGTTATAAATCAAATTCTGTTGATTTGATAGATGACGTCTGTGATACATTATTTTCTCAACATCAGCCTCTTGGTTGTACTTTGTATGTATATTAAAGTGGTTGTAGTACTGAGTACAGAAATTCCCCTCCCTCTCTCTTTCTCTCACTCTCTCTCACAAATGCACACAGACACACACACACAGACACACACACAGACACACACACACACACACACACACACATTATCTGTATATGAAATATAAGGCTAGCAATATCACAAAATGAGCTCGGCACATTACTTAACAATAACCCAAATAAAATAATAACCATTATGTTACATTACAACATTACCACCAGAGACCTCACCACCCCCCCTGCCTGACATTATTAGAGAATCTGATTATTGTTTGCTGGGAGAGAGTCAAATAAACCCACTCCCATCTATCAGGTGATGCTGATAAACTGATAAAAGACTCGAGTTCTTACGTTGATTTGTTCATTGTTCATGGACTGAGCTTAACACAAACTGCCACCAGAGGACAGTGGTGGTCCATTTACAGCTGTCTACTGTCAGGACCATCACTTGAAGAAAAAGGGTGCAATAAGCACTTTAAGGCCACCATCAGGCCGAACCCTCAGACTGGGCCAGGCTCCCTTGTTTAGTCACAACATTATTACTCTGCAGAGTCACAAAAACATTACCCTATTTCTCATCCATTTAGTGTCCTTTTATTGGCAAACATGGCACAGATGTGTTGTACTCTGTTCATTTACGACTCTCAAAGCAAGAAAACAACAAATCACCAATATGCAACTCAATACACAATGTGACTGAGTGTCTGTGACTTGAAGTGCCTGGGCCCTTTGTGGCACAGACACTTTCTATTGTGCAGAGGGAGTTTACCTTGAAAGTTATTTGAAGTCATTGTGCCCTTCAGCAGTTCATTGTGTGCTGGGCTCTCATCTCAACAAGCACTAGCAGTTCGCAACTACCTGTAATGGCGGATACCCAACAGCACTCAAAAGGGGGACCTGAGTGTCTGCCTCAGTGAATAACAATACAACACTTTCCCAGTTGTAGCCCCTGTTTAGTCCCTGGGATCCCAAAGTGGGTCTGTGGGACCAACTGAAGGCTCTTTATGGTCACTAATACACAAAACACAACAATAGCAACTTCAACAGATGCTGCTTTGATTGGCTGAGTTGGGACTTGGGCCAAGGTGTAAAAATACAATCAGCTTGTCGGATTTTGTAGAGCTGAAATCAGTTTTATTAGATGCTAATAGTAGTTAGGTTACTAGAAGTACATGTATTAACTAATTGTCCACAACAAATAGTTTTAACTGTGCTATGTTGATTAGATGACTTGGATTTCTGCCCAGTTAATATTAATTCATATAAATATCATATTTTAAATGAAAAAGTAAGTGTCACCTTAAACAATTTCCCTGAGGTACCCTACCAAAGGGATCAATAAGGTTCTATCTAATCTAATCTAATTAGCCATTGTTCCAGGACTTCTTACAGGATATTTAAAGCAACATCTTGAATAAAGCAAATTAGCAAAAACGTCTGCCTACTCAACAATATGCTGTGTTTACGTCATTTTTCTAAACAGGGGTAGTAAAAAAAAAAAAGTGGCTCTTCATGTTTTTAACAGCTATCAATAGACACTGTTTAAACAAGTCCAGTACCACTGAAGGTTAAAGATCCAAGACATGCCACACTGATAAAACTTCATTGGAGATGTAGTTTGGAAGATCAAAAAATGTGTTGTCAAGGGTTTAAATTCTGGGAAGTTTTATTGTAAATTTAAGGTATTAATAAACCCAGTGAACATGTTCAATTCAATTCAATTCAATTTTATTTGTATAGCGCATATTTACAACAACAAGTCATCTCATAGCGCTTCACAAAGGCAGAGACAGAAACACCCAACAATCCAAAACAGTTTGGATTCCCTATAAGCTTCAGCAGTCCGCAANGTAGCAGAAGCAGTAGCAGTAGTAGTCGTAGTAGCAGTAGCAGTAGTAGTAGTAGTAGCAGTAGCAGTAGTAGCAGTAGCAGCAGCAGCAGTAGTGGTAGTAGTAGTAGTAGCAGTAGCAGTAGCAGTAGCACTAGCAGCAGTAGCAGTAGCAGTAGTAGCAGTAGCAGTAGTAGTAGTACTAGCAGTAGTAGCAGTAGTAGTAGTGGTAGCAGTAGCAGTAGTCGTAGTAGCAGTAGTAGTAGCAGTAGCAGTAGTAGTAGTAGTAGTAGCAGTAGCAGTAGTAGTAGCAGCAGTGGCAGTAGTAGCAGTAGCAGCAGCAGGAGCAGTAGCAGTAGCAGAAGCAGCAGTAGCAGTAGCAGTAGTAGTAGCAGTAGCACTGGTAGTAGTAGTAGTAGCAGTAGCAGTAGCAGTAGCAGTAGCAGCAGCAGCGGTAGTGGTAGTAGCAGCAGCAGTAGCAGTAGTAGTAGTAGTAGCAGTACTAGTCGTAGCAGTAGCAGCAGTAGCAGTAGCAGTCGCAGTAGTAGTAGTAGTAGCAGTAGTAGTAGTAGTAGCAGTAGCAGTAGCAGTAGTAGTAGTAGTAGTGGTAGCAGTAGTAGTAGCAGTAGCAGTAGCAGTAGTAGTAGTAGTGGTAGCAGTGTCAGTAGCAGT
>NW_007578836.1:157098-165234 GCF_000690725.1 Stegastes partitus | reverse complement strand
AATTATAAAATTTAGTTTACAGTTAAACAAGTTATTAGAATTTATTGTCCTTTTGTAACAGGAGGCATCATGGTGGGGGCAGCAGGATACAGAAGGTGAGGCCAGTGGCTGTAATTCAGGAGCTCCAGATCCAGAGACATCCACAGAGAGAGCAGGCACAGGAGAACCTCGGGGGGAGATGTTCAGATTTTCAGAATGATGGATAAAGGAAAGTGTTACTGACAAACTGCATTTATTTACACAAGCTGGCAAAACAGTGGCTACACAAGAAATGATGTCAGGAATCTGCCTCTTTACTCTGCAGGCAGAGAGAAAGGGAACAATATTAGTTTTCTCCACTGACAATTGACTCCACAAACTACTATGTATTGCAACCTCAAAGACATGCTGCATCCTGAGAAACTGAAACCACGTAGATGATAGCTGCAGTCCACTGAAGTTGAGAGGGAAATGGTTGCACCAAATCAATTAACTTTGGCACTGTAAGACACTTTAACTCCTGAAAAACCTTGTCAAACTACAGTATTAAATTTGAGCTAGTAACATTATTACAACATGTTTCCAAAGAAATGTTTACAGAGGTCAAACATAAACTCTTACAATTTGAGCATTAATTGATGTTTCTCAGCAGCATTTAGTCTGTTTGGGAGCACAGCCAAGGGGATAACAGTCTGACTGTGCTTGGCCACTGGAGTTGTGGTCAGAGGTGTGTCCAGCCTTGCAGGGTGCAGCTCAGTCCACGTAGAGGCCAGCAAAAACTGACCATATATAACCTGTGATTTCAGCGGCGGCCACATTCTGGACCTGGCCCGGAAGATACGGCTCTGATCTGTGAGGTTGACCTAGGTCAACTGTGAGCCCAGGAGTCTGTCATAAATCTTTCACTCTACACTGCACTCTGGATGAGATCCCATCCAACTATGTAGCCTGTGAAAAATGTGTAATATCAGACAAAGAAACACCTGGCTGAGCTTTGCAATACAGACCAAGTGACATCCTGTGCTAAGGGCTGCAGACCTGGCTAAAGCTTAAAACCTGTCATAATGATTTGGCTGTAGTATTCTTTTGAAGGCCACAGGGGGAAAATATTTTTTCTATATGATTTATTTCTAATTTTTTTCTAATTGTAGTATGTTTCAGTTTGTGAATAAAATTCTACAGTATGGACAAGTTCTCAATAACAATATTAAAGAAAGTAAAGTAAACTAAGGTAGGTTAAGCAAAGGTTTAGCAAAGTGGCAAAACATATAGTGTGAACTACATTTCTTTCCACACTGATTTGTGATTTATTGCATTCTAACCCATGAGCAGTGTAATATCTCTGATCATCCAACAGACAGGTCAAATCCATGTACATCTGCAGACATGTTGTGTTGCATTTACAATAGTATTCAAGACTGAGTGATACCTACAAACATGGGGATACTGAGCAGACATGCAGAAATTTCATTAACGGTACATTTTGCTGTGCTGATACAAGGAGAAACTATGCTCATATAAATTATATCCCACCCCCCTTTACTCCATTACAATGTATTCAAGGACATTGGATATTAAATATTAAGGGTTTTGTTGTTGTTGTTATGTTTTTTCTTTCAGCTTGCCAAGCTGATCCTAAATATACTCTGCAAGACATTTGGCATGACCTGCAATTTGCCCGGATGACCTTTATAATAATTCAGTTTAAGCTCATGACTCTAGTTGTCTTACATGTTTGCTAGCAGTTGACAACCATTATTATACCACAGCTTGCTAGCTGTACTTTAAAATTGTGAGATTTAGTATGTTTAGCTTCTAGAAACACATTTAAAATGGATCTGCAATTGACATGACAAGGAATACAGATACACTTTTTGGAGCCCATTGAATGGCAGGATGAATGTATTCACAAATGTAGTCCTCTGTCAGACTGTTCAGCAAGGAGTGCAGAGTTCATCATATGACTTATGTCCTCTCTACAACGACCACAAGAATTTAACTTTAAAAAGACATCACATTTTCTTTCTTTTACTGACAAAGAGAGCATTTTCCTTCCTTTTCTAGTCCATGTTCTTTTTTCGTGATCCAGCTCCATGTGTCCAACCAGTGTTTTTCACCCTTGGAGAAGAAAAGACATCTCATTGCAATTTGTCCAAATCATAGCACAGCCCTAGCGTAATGAGCAGGTGACCACATCTATGATGATTACAGCATCAGCAGTGGCTAGCAGGCCACAATAATAACTGGTAGGAGCTGAAAGAACGGGTAAGAGGAGAATGAGAGCAAGAGAGAGTATGAATGGAAAGATGGAATGTATGAAAAATATGCTGAAGGAGATGTTCTGTTTGTTGCCTTATTTTTCAGGTTTTTATTACTGTGATTGCTTTAAAAGCCATGCCTTACTCTCTGAATTACATTAAATTTATTGGACAGATGTGTCGCTCTCATATTACACTGTACTTATAATAAGTATTTATTCATGATATATTAATATATTAGTGATTATTAGTTCATTTATATTTTTTGCTGATTTTGCATATATCTATGTCTATGCATGTCTGTTTATTGTCATGAAACTATTACTCAGTGTATGAAATGTGTAACAGTGTGGCGGTAATGACTGTAGCCTATTAAGTGTTTGTCTTAGACCCAAAAGTCCAAGTCTCCTTTGGATTTCCTTAAGCAGGCCCTGCTGGCCTGGGAAGAACCAAAAAAAAACCTTCTCTTAGCCATATGCTGCATTCCAATACAGTCTCATACTTGTAGTCTGTGTTAATATTTTTAATATTCAGTATGAAAATATCCAGATTTTTTACACTGATGTGAAATATGAAGCCAGGGTTCAATTCTCCATGGAATAAATACAGCCAATATCAAAACAGAGATATGGAACAATGGCTAAAGAAAAGAGGAGGAGGGAAGGGGCTTAGAGGGATGAAAAGACAATCACTTCAGACAGAGAAGAAGGATGATTCACAGAGGCTGCCAGGGCTCCACAGACAGGAGACAAACAGCAGAGAGTGGCTGTACCTCAACACAAACACGTGACCACACACATGCACACACATCTATGCAGTGTTTCCGACTTTACACAAACAAGTCAGCATCGGCTATTTCAGCTGAGTGTGCTATGCTCTGTCTGTCCTCCCTCTCATGATTATTCACACACACAGAATGAATTATGATATGTGGTTGCTTCCTTCTTGCCGAGGAGGTCAGACAATATTTGTGTATTTTGTATGTGTTCCTAACTCGAGATCCACTTACTAGATTTGTGCTGGAGCTTTAAGACGCATCAAATGGCCTTTTTCAACAGATGGAGTTTGTTCAGTTGTCATGGACCTTTCATCCTATTATTATTAAATTCTGCAAATTCTCCCATGAGAAAAAAAATCTGTGTATAGAATCGTTTCCAACAATTCAAGTTTTCCGAAATGCTGGCGTGCCCTTGTAAACGACTGTAATACTACAAATCAATTGTGTTTGACTAAAATCAGTTGTATTTTTGGCTATTTCAAAAACCCATACTGCCCATCATTTTAACCAAAAATATCCCAGTAGCTGAAGAGTGTGTGTGTGTGTTTGTGTGTGTTAGCAGTGATGCACTGACTCCTCTCATTAGCATAGCTTCAGCCACAGATGGATTGTTCTTCTGTTGGTCTCATCCTACAGGTGATTGATCTGTTAACAACTATTTCCCTTACAGACCTTTGATTGAGTGCTGGTTGTCTTTGCCTGAAAGGACCTGTGTATGTGTGTGTGTGTGTGTGTGTGTGTGTGTGTGTCAGTGTGTGTGTGTGTGTGTGGCTGGAGGCCGGCTGAGAGCAGTCTCAGCTAGGGGTCTTTCAGTTCTCTATTTATGAGCTTTTCTTTACATATTCATTTTGCTATTGTTCAACAAAGGCCACAGGTTGCCTCTCTCCCTATGACTGTCGTGCAGTGTGTGTTAGTGTGTGACAGAAAAGAAAAAGTAGAAGGCCATATTGTCACACCATTTTGTTTTAATTTGAAATTTTCATTGTTTGATTAAACACGGTCGAGGTTTGATCCTGATGTTTGTGAACTGTTGCTGCAGCGTGTTTAATATCCTGTAATGCCTGCGATTCTTGGCAGTGTGAAAAAGCCTTTGGCCCAACACTTGGAGCATACCAGACAGAGCATAATGTCATTAAAACTCTCCATGTCCTGAATGATTAGACTAGAGAACGTCGGGTATGAGCTTCTTAGGTAGGATTTAACAAAGGCTTTGTCATATAAAGCTGCTGAGAGCTAACCATTTTGTTGGCAAGGCCAGTAAAACCTTAACAGCCTTATGACTGGCAAACTATCTATTACACACATCAGTGCTGAGCACATTTGCCTTGCAAGAGCAGGTGAGCTTGTAAATATACTCAACATGCTGTTTTCTATTCCTTTGAATATAAAACACCTCAAGTAGAAAATTATATTTGATATTTATTGTAAAGAATATTTTGAAAAGTTGATTCATGTTTTTAAATGTTTCACGAGAAAAAAAACTAAAGAAATTGCTCTTAAAAACATTTTTCCCCTCCAACATATCGATGGGATTCTGCATGGGATGTTTAAGCCACAGTGTGGGAGCGTGATCGCTGGTTCTGCCCCTGCAGTCACACAGCTTCACTTCCACTGTCAGCAGCAGCAGCTTCTGATTCTGGTGCCAGAAGGAGTGTTGATAATTTAGCAAGTGCACTGCACCTCTTCTTTTATGTTTGCAAATTAGCTATCTCCAACCTTTCTCTCGTGGTGTTGATTTATGTTAGAGAAACGAGATATGACTGATACTAGCCGGTCCTTGACCACTGGCTCATGTTATGTGCAAATATCAACACTTCAGTATTAGTTCCGTTATTTCCTCACATGTGACACCAAACTTTATGATACTATGATGTATCATATATGTTAGCTCTTGAGAGCCCAGTCATTCACCAAGACATCTGCCCTGCTCGCTGTTCTCCTCACACTCAAAATCAATTTTTTCTTCTCATCTTTATCTGTTGCTGGTCTTTGTGACACCCAGGAGGCTCCTAATTATTTAGCTGTGGTCCATCATGTGTACAACAACATATATTTTTGACCCTTGTAATGTCAAAGCTACTTTTAGGAGCCATGTGTTTTTTGTTCTACTGGACCTAACTTGACTGTTGGCTCCCTTTTGTGACATCACAACAAAGCTGTGTATTTGGGTTTTTTTAAAGGCAGGCAAAAAACTGCTTAAGATGTTAATGTAGAACACATACAGATTTTTCTATTTATTTTTTAGTGGTGGAAAGGTATTAAATAACAGGTTCTGTTTTATTTTCTTACACTTTATTCTTCTGGAGTTGCCAGCATTGCTCTTAAAGAGGTGTATACAGTCAACCTGGTCAGACCACGTTTCAAGGGCCAACAATGGTCAAAACAGACTAAAATCACAATTTAAAGAACTTCAAGTAGAAGTGACTGGTACAGTCACAGTAAAGCTTTTCATCTCTGACGTGCTAAAATTATTAGATTGTCGATTTAGGTTTGAAACCAGAGACAGACAAATCATTTTGTGCATATGCATATGAAGAGAGGACCAATAAGCTTTTTTTTCTTTGAACTTGATATCTCAGGTGTCTCTCATCAAATTTGGTGTTGGGATAAAATAGTTTCTCACCACTGCAACATGGTTTCATCACATTTCCAGCCAGAAGGTGCCTGAAACTAAGAACAAGAAAACACAATTATGGCAGGCCCAGAGGGACACTGTCCCATCCCAGAGTCATTTGCATCATTCTCCATGTTGGGAACAGAGAGAGAGCTGACAGCTGTGTAGATAACAGGTCCCTGGTTGCTGTGGTAGGGGATTTGATTGGCAGCTAGGGGGAGGGCTGATTGATAAGGACCCCCCCTGCTATTCCTGTGACAGCTCCTGTCAGAGAGCCAGCTCGTCTCACATCAGATGTATCAACTGATACAGCCAGCTTCCCACCCCCAACACACACGGGCACAAACAGACACACACACACACGGGGAGAGAGAGGGAGAGACACTGAGAGAAACAGCCAGAACATTTAGCTGCCCAGCCCCTAAACAACTCACTTACCTTGGCTTCATTCTATCCCACAGTTGTCCATGAAGACAAAAATTCACGTGTCAGTAAACAACATAGAATGAGGAATGTAGCTACTTTTCTGTTTCAACAAACAAACATACGCATGGACATCAATGTGTATGGTTTACGTAATTTTGCTCTTGTATATTTTTAATTTCTTCTGAGAAAGTATAGATATTACTAATATTTCCTTTAGAAATAAACCTTATTGTAATTTATTCAGTAGAAATTACAGCTGTCTAATAGCCAGGGTTTTCCACAGTGAGGAAAACTCTTCTGCACATTTAAATTAAGACGCGTAAATGTGCATCAGATGATATGTTTGTCAAATTGTTTAGCACAGGGATGTAGCTCAGTTATACAGAGTTGGATGATACTGACCGACTAAAACTCAATTAAAATCCCAACATCCAGCACTCCAGTCTCTCAGTGTCCTAACCCACTAAACATTAGACATCTGATGGACGTGCAGAACATGTCCATATTGCGTCCGTCGATCCAAGACCAATTATGGACGTCTATATGACTAGGTCCGCTATTTGAACGTCTAACCATGACCCCACTTGGACGTCAATATGCAGTCCAACATTTGGACGTTGATCTCGGTAACTTTTTTCAACGTCATGTGTACATCTAAGACAGGCGCAGGAAATTGACATGATTATAAATGTAATGTTTCTGGTTCCAGTAAGTCAAAACAAAGCTGTCATTAAAGAATTTAACCGCTATGTTTAACAAAATTATTTTAATTTCATTTTATCCACTTGAGCTTCACACGTCTCCTGGAAAACTACACCTGACACAGGGCTGGGTCCAGAGGGGGGAAATCAAAACCTTGTCATAGGACTAAACATGATACATCACTGGAAAGGACTTGATCAGACGAGTAAGATTATGTCAGTCTGGAAGCTCGAAGTTGCTCTTGCGCAGAGATATTGACCTTTGAACTTTCACTTTGGTGCATCTTGTAAAGCTTCTAATTCAACAATAAAAGGGGCTGGAATCATGGGACTAACTGTTATACAAAGCTCTTGATTTGTACGCTTATGTAGGCTGTGGCTTGATGTTCTCACCAGCAGGGGGCATTACAAAATGTGGTAAAATTTTAATTTTACCGATACATCAATTTCATTTGTAAATTCAGTCCAAATAAACATGTTCCTCATCAATGTAAACCCCTAAATGCACTTAAAGTTTTGTATTTCACCCTCCGTTTAGGAGGAACAGCTTTTTTGAAGAAATAACTACAACTTCTAGTAGCATTACCATACAACGTGGTTGGACGCGAAATGAAATATGTAGTTCTTCTTGGGGTTTACGACTAGGCCTGTGTTTTTTTACATTAATAAACAAAAATAAACAGATTGAAGTACTGAGAAATGTGCTACTGTTAAAGTATAATATGTGTAGTATGAAATAAGTGTACAAGAGTACATCATATTGTGGTAATTATGTGTTTTTATTACACCGGAAGTGTTTGGGGAAAATTGGCACACCCTGTTAGCTTCAGCGCGCAGCCTTGCCGTAGACCCAGAAGAGATCCGTGCTGCACAGTCTGTAATGTTGTGTGTCATAGATATGTATAATAAAGGCCTTTATTATACATATCTATGGTGTCTACAGTAGGTGGCGGCAATGCACCTGAACGTTGGATGCCAACCGCCAAATCAACAAAAGAAGCAGCAGCAGTAGCTAGGCTAGGCTAGGCTCATAGCTAATGTAGCCAGCCTCGACGAGCTACCTAAAAGCTTCACACAGCTACAGATACATTCCCCACCGCTGGCCTCTCAGTTACAATAGTCAGATGATCCATCGCTGCGATCACAGTACATGTTCCGGTCGCCGTTTTCCTGCATGTGTCCTTCTTTTCAGCATTGTATTCGTTTCCCAAAGACATCTTTATAAGCAGTATAAGTATCATTTCTAAAATTAGATTAAATTTGACGTGGAAAAGACATCCACAACGACCACATTTGGACTACAATTAGCCTTTACATAGAGGTCCTGTGGACGTCAATACAAGACGTTCTATAGACGTCGGAAAAAGACGTCTTCTGGTG
>NW_007578836.1:142756-156437 GCF_000690725.1 Stegastes partitus | reverse complement strand
TGAGGTTAATTGGTGATTCTAAATTGTCCGTAGGTGTGAATGTGAGTGTGCTTGGTTGTCTGTCTCTCTGTGTAGCCCTGTGATAGACTGGTGACCTGTCCAGGGTGTCCCCTGCCTTCGCCCTGAGTCAAGTGGGATAGGCTCCAGCCCCCCACACAACTAGTGAGGATTAAGCGGTGTATAGATAATGGATGGATGGATGAATTTCTCTGGACATTTTAAAGCTCCTACAGGCACCATGTTTTACTTGTTCAATTTTACTGATCATCAAAATAATCCACAAAATCTCCATCTGCAGTTAAATGCCACCACAGTCCCATATTTACAATGGAAATAGAATTTCAAATGTAGACTTTTTTCTTGTTTGTTTGTTTGTTTATTTATTTCTTTCTTTCTTTATTTTTGTATTAATTTGTTAATTTCAGTTTTTACAAAAACGATTGGTCATTGCTGCAGGAATGAAGTAGTGTCTTCCTTAATCATATAATTGATCTGACACCAACACAATCCTGATGATGATCCACAAATAAATGTTTTATATTGTTGTTTTGCTTCTGAGAGCATCACTGTAAAATATCTATGAAATATAGAAATTCTGTGGCATTGTGCTTATGATTGCAGAGACACATGTACCTGTCTTATAATTTAAACAGGAGAGCTCCACGTGACACTCTAGATAAAAGTTTTACAAAGAAAACGGAGCTTGTGGGATATTATGTGACTGTTTTAATGTGTCACTATCTAACCTGCCTTTTGATTTGAAATAGAAACTGTAGAATACTTAATCAAAATGTCAGATATTATCTGGAAAAATTAAGTTTCTGTGGTTGCAAAATTTAACAAGCAGATTTTTTTGTACAGAATTATTGCCAAACAATGTGTAACATCATTCCTGTACCAGCTTGAGAAGAAGCACATAACACACCCTCGCCTGTACCTCTCCTCCCATAGGGGCACACAGAAAGTCCCCAAGATACCAAACCAGTTTGGTTAAAGGAAATAACTTCTGTAGCACTGGACAATATCAGTTTGTCACTGCACCATTGTGGTCATGGCCAGTACCAGAATGAGAATAGAACTTAAGTCTTTAGTCATGCAAGAATCTGTAAAGATAAAGATAAAGATAAAGTTTATTGATTCCACAGTGGGGAAAGTTCACCGTTTGGACAGCTTTAATAACAAACGCATCAATTAGCAAAATGTGTCAGAAACGCACAAAAAGAGCCTACAAAAAAAAAAAAAAAATGTGTACAGTCAGTGCAAGAATAATTGGGAACACCCAGTGCAAATTGTAGGAAGATGGAGTATGAATATGGAGTATGAGGCTGGACTTGAACATTGCCTTTCATGGAATAAACTGTTATGCTGAATTCACAGGATTGTTTTTCGTATTGAATTCTGTTGATTCCCACAAGGAAACGTTAAGCTCAAATCTGTAGGGACTGATGGTACATGTCTCCACCATAGAGGGCAGCTGGACTCACAGAGGTGGATGCTGTGGTGGAAGTGGGGCTTCAGCAGCAGCAGTAAGCAGCAGCACAGCTTCCATGTGATTGGTGTGGGAGCAGGCTTGAGGCAGACAAATGAGTAGAGCTCTGATGACCTAAGTACACTGATTTGATTTAAAGGGTGTTTTGCATATGTGTTACAGTGAAGTAGAGTAGTCAAGTGAGTGTAGAAGTAAAGTTTACCTGTCTGATCGAGCTTCCGGGCACTTCGCTGGTACGTTGAGCCATTTGCTAATAATCACAAAACACAAAATAGGCTGATGGGACTTAGTTAGTTTTACATGGATTATGCCATTAACCAATGTACTGGTATACTGAACTTTTGGCCTGATTATGGATAAACAGTCAGAGGATCATCAAAGTTAATTACAGCTGATTTTGAGGGAAACATACTGAAAATATATACTGAAACACATAGTATTTCCAAATTTAAATGAGCACAATTATGAACCTCACAGTGGCAGTGGTATTGTCAAAATCAAGGACATTCATCCATCCGATTGTTGAAATATTTCAGTTTGGTTCAAAATAGTGGACTAACTGACGGGTCCACACTCACATCCCCAAAGCCATGCAGCCAGTGTGACTGATAACTGGAAGTATTGGCGCATTGCTTGTCTCACTCTTTTAAATGTAAAAATATGACCTCCACTAATTCAAAAGCTGTCTCATATACATATTGCATGTTGTTACTGGACGTCTTGTCATGATTACAGTCTAAAAATAATTTGTTGATATATTGTCACTGAACATTATTCAGAGTTTTGCAGATTATGTGGCTTGTGTCTGATATTAAATCGCCATCTTTACACAGTGTGAAAAGCAGAGAGAGCTTAACTTGGAGTTTAATTACATTTAAAATAGAATATATCTGTATGAACATTTTAAAACCCTGTAGATCTGCTTCATACACTTTGAGCAGTCCCATACAGAGAAGAGGAGAAAGATGCGATGGTGAGGGTAGAGGAGCAGACACGGTGGCAGATCATCTAGCTGGCCAGTGAGGGCCTCTGCTCTATTGGTCTTTGGGGTTTTCAGCCTTTTTCAGATCTGTTGCTACCCAAGGGTGATAGCCGCACCAACAGGGAGGAGCAGAGATAAAGCATCCAATTCCCCCATTAAACTGTCACCTTCACACCCCACAACTTCCCACACCTTTCAGGCATCAGGACCATCACACAGCATTTCACTGTGGCTGTAGTGCTTCCTAAACACAGATGAGTACACAACCCAGAGCACTAAATCACCTTTAAAGTGAAGGAAAATAATTGAGAATATAGACAGCAGAGATGTCTTTCTGGTGGAATTAGCACTAGACTTATACAACAGTCTACTGAGGTCAAGGTTGTGCAAGATACTAGCATAAAGCATAAATCCAACATAATCATCATAATTGTTTTCATTTTATTGTCATAACCTTTGTTTATTTAGTGTAAACAAGTCATGAAACATTTATCAAATGTTAAAGTCACAGCAAACAGACCTTGTGCAGAAAAATAAAAACATACTACACATTTGTAATTGAATACTTTATCATTGTTTTCATTTGCCATAACCACAGCTGCACACATGCATACATAAAGGACAGCTCACTCTAGCCCCTTCCTCTCTACAACACAAAATGAAGACAGCACTGAGGGGGAAGACTGTTTTAAATCACTAATGATGACAGTTAATGTACATGGACATGTTGAAAAAGGAGAAAAGCATCTTTGCTTTGCTTAGCTTGCTCAGAGCTTGCTTCCAAAAATCTTTCCAAAATTGTCTTAATCCTCTTTTGAAAAATGCTAAAATATGCACAAACAGTGTATAGTTTACAGTTTGTCATATTTTCTCATAAACGTGACAAGAATTCAAATTTCAGTTGAACTTTAAAGTAAGTCTATAAATGAAATACAAATGAACAGTACATTTCTAAATGTATGTGCACCGTGTGATGTATATACAGGAAAAATAAACATGACATGACAAAACACACACCAATACAAACTTCACTCAATTCTAAACAAATGTTTTTTCAGTAAACCAAACCAGTTGTAAACTGTGCTGAGGGGGGCAGTTTACCAGCCTGAAGTGTGAATTTCAAGTGACAGATTATTTAAAGCACACTGCGGCACACTTAGCCACCTCTTCACTCAACCCATTTTAAAACATACACTTGTCTGGCCGAGCAGTAGTCTTTCAGTCCCTCTATCATCAGCAGGCAGCCTTTCAGCGTTCTGCATATCTACGGTTCACTCAGAGTGCCATGCTGGAGCTGCTTGTTTAGCCCAATCCTTCGTACAGTCCGCTCCCTGCAGCTCCAGTCCTGCAGGTACTGTGCAGTGCTGTACTCCATATCTAACCCCTTGAGCAGCGTATGGTAAAGCCATCAGAGCCACAGTCCCTTTGAAGAGTGGGACCGAACGAAACACGACAGCTCTGAACACGATGCCGCGTCTCTCTTTTCCACCAGCCCCCTTTTTTTTCTTTTCCTCTTCGAAAAAATTCCTGCAAGACCCTAGTAATATCTGCTTTTTCAATTTATTTCTCATTTTGTACACTGCCTGATCTCTCCTACTGCTCATTCATTCAACTTAACCGTAACCTCTCTCATGATTTTGATCTCACTTGTTGGTTTCAAACACTCGTGGAACACTGACACTAAAAAAATCCTAATTGTGTGTTTTTCCTTACATGTAATTTAGTTAAGTTTAAACATAATCACTTTCAGTGTAAACATGCAATCCCAATTTTTATGGAACATTTTATACTTTTCTCTGTTGCTGCTCGTTACCACGGCAAGAAACTGGAATTCAGCTGAAGCAGGCAAAAGGTTCCTACTTTCTACCACAATGAAGATATTCAATTAAAACTACTATTGTTTCAAAATACAAACACATTACAAATAATTTGGCAAGTAGACATTTATGGCTTGTCAATGCTTAAACTGATACATCAAAGGTTATGAAGTTGTGGGCTGGACTGGTTATACATTTTTAGACATTTCATTTAAAGTTTTCAGCAAAGTCACATCAGTACTGTGGGACCACTTCGATTTACCGTATCTTAGGGGATCCCAATGCCAAGGCCTAGAGGCACAGGTTCAGTCAATCACAGAACTCTAGAACAAAATAATACTATTTAAGGGTCAAGACAACTGAAAGAATGTGGTAAAAAGGTGTGTGTGTGTGTGTGTGTGTGTGTGTGTGTGTGTGTGTGTGTGTGTGTGTGTGTGTGTGTGTGTGTGCATGCACGCACGCAAGTGAGTGTGTTGTGCATCTGTCGGAGATGTCACACATGCTGCTTCACTCAACATCAGGCCCATTTGGTGGTTGTCCTCTCAGGAATGCAAAGACTGCAGTCACCTGAGGTTGTTCTGTGTGTTCACTCTAATGTCATTGTCATGGCATGTTGCCATAGTCGGTTACACCTACTTGTGTTTTCTTGTTTTCTACTCTATAAGTAGAAAACAAGAAAACAATGCTGGGTCCTGGCATGCAGGTGACGCATTTTATTTAAGCAAGAGCAGTAGGTGCTGAAAAAATATGCAGTTATCATGCATTTAAAGTTTTAAAAAAAATAAAAATAAAAATAAAAAATTAGTTACTGAATGAAACACTTTGCGCAGTGTAGAGGTCTGATGTGCCAGAAAACACCTGCAAACAATGTTTTCTGTGTTAGCCCACACAGAAATTGCTACTGCTCATCAAGATAAAGCACTGTCCTATTTTCCAGTTTCACATGTTGAGAAACAGCAGTGTTGTCATCGTCCTGCCCCAGATGAGCACACACTGTGATACACCAGTCATATCACACTAATGTTCAACTCAGCATTTATGTCTAGTGTCGGTGTTGATGTTGGAGTGGCAGATGGAGAAAGGAGTGGATCTGACTTTCAAAGAAGTACAAGGCTATCTCCCATCTACTTCAAATATTTTCTTTTTTTTTTTAACCAATGCCACATTTTTCCTAACCTTTACAACCCTGTCGTTTCTAGCTATAGACATTGTAGACAAAATATCACCAAACAAAACTGTGATAATTGATTAACTAGATGTATATACCACATCATGAAGTTAGCATCAGACTAATTCAGGTGTAAAGACAGATTAATACTTCATAGGCTCATTGGACTAGTCCATGAGTTAGCATGAGGTAATGAAAAGCTGTTATTGGAGTACAATACATATTTTTATCCCCCGTCCAATGTTCTCAAGGATGCTTTTCAAATGGAGTCCAGCTAAATGTGTTGAAACATTTCATTTCATGTACCGGATGAATGCTCATTAGAATGGATGTGTTGCCAAGTTTAGATTGTATGATGCAGCCTCTGGTTTATTGTCTTGGTTCATGGAGTTCCTCTTACTCTCCTTGGCAGCATAGATGTAAGTATGTAGATATCCAGAATTTTTTGGAGACCCTAGAAATCTGATCCTCATCCTTTCAACTGCTCAGTGTTAAGCGGAGTTGGACTCTGTCATCTATTGTTCCAAGCCAGCATCTTTGTGCAAAACTGTAAACATTTAGGAAATTCTGGCTCAGTAACACTGAACATCCCACTCAGGTTCACAGGTGGAGGACTTCCTTGTGTCAACTCTCAAATAATGGGTGAGCTGCACTTCTTTCTTTTTATCCACCTCCTCACTGATAAATGTATGTAGAAAGGTTCTCATCGCTGGTCTTGTGATAAGTGATAAGTGCTGGTTAGAGGTTTGTCTGCGTTACTGTACACTGGGTCAGCTTTCACAAACACACAGGGAACCCACCACCATGTGTCAGTGGCATAAGATGTCTGTCAGTGGTGTCGCAGTAACACTGGTGTGTTTGCGTAGATTTTCTTAACGACATCAGCTAACACGAAATGTTAACTCTCTGCTAGATACACTTTAACCTGATTTCATACACTGAGGACAAGCAGTGACATGTTGCAGCCAACAAAATTCATCAGAATGTCCTCTTCATACAAAGACTCATTGCATTCATTTGACTTACATTCATGTGTGCTGTAAAGAGGGGCAGAGGCTGACATGTGTTATTTCTGATCAATGCATGTCTGCACGTCAAATTGATCCAGTAAATCCAGTGACTATAATGCTTGTGTAGAGCTGGCAAATTTGAGACCAGTTGGAATTCAAATCAAATCTATAGAACCCCCCCCCCCTTACACACACACACCCACACACACATATACACCCTTCTCACACCATGAGTCCATCATCATGAACCAAGTAGCTTCCGCCTTAAACCCACACTACTCTGCTCGCCAACTGTGGGAACAGTTTCCCACGCTGGTTTAGACTCATCTACCTCACTGCCTCGCCCACGCCTGCACGTGTGTGTGTGTGTGTGTGTGTGTGTGTGTGTGTGTGTGTGTNGTGTGTGTGTGTGTGTGTGTGTGTGTGTGTGTGTGTGTGTGTGTCTGTGTGGGGGTTTGCTTTGTACAACCTGTCTGTGGTTAAGTTCTTTAGATTTTTTTTATATTTCTATCAAGTTTTTTGTATTCCTGTCAAACACATAACATCAGACCCAATGGCTGACTATTTCTTTTTTTTTTTTTTTAGTGTGTACAAATTGTTTTGCTATTGTGCATTAGTATTTTTTTTGTGCATTTGTACATTTGGAATTGTGTGTGAGACTGTGCATGTTTATATTGGAGCTGGTGTGTTTTAATTTGTTCTAGCACATATATTTTTACTTGTATTTGTTGTGTATGTGCCTATGTGTGCGTGTACACGTGTGAGTGTGTATATGCCCAAAGTCTGGTTGCTGCAGTGGACTCAGACGTTCACTGGGCTAAGTTAAATCTCAGCAGGGGCAGTTTGCCAGCTATTTTTACTGCCTTACCTTTTTAAAGTAGTGTTCGTGTCGTGAGTTTGTTAGCAGAACATGAATGTGAAAAGCAGGTTAGCGATGTCCAGATGACTGACATGGAGGCAGATAACATGGCAAAAATCTGGAGCAGATCTGGAGGTACCCCTTTCACTCAGAGCTGGGACAAAAGGGGTGCAAGGCCCTGCATGAACTTGGAAGCTTTATTTACTGACATTTACACACACACACACACACACACAAGTGTAGGATGTGTTTTAGGTGAATGGTGGGTGTACAAAGCGTACAACTCTGACACCAGAGACTGATAGATGATGGTTCAGGTTAAATGTAAATAAATACATAGCACCCCAGTCAGTATATACTTTTTTTTTGTATCAAGCAGGCCACAATCTTTCGTAACCTTCACCAAAAGCTGTGAGATCTCATTAGCTCACCTGCTTGAGCAGGCGATCCATGAATTGGGGCTCAAAGTCCACACTGCAATGGCAATGGAGCAATTCCTACTCATGAAGTTAACTTGTCATTGCCCCTTTCTGCTCCCTTTTCAGTGACCAGTTCCCTGGTTCTTAAATAAAGGTTGTAAAAAACCCCAAACATAATATTAAAACAAAACAAATCAATACTGTACTGCAAGACTGTACATTTTGGTGTAAAAATATGATGTGGTAAACATCTTACAGATATGGTTAGTATGAACATATTTGCAACTTACCAGATATATAAATTACAACTTTTAAATGGCATTCTTAATATCCAACAGATCTATTAACAGTAGCCACAGTTACTCATTTTCACTTCGAGCCATGGACTCCATCATTGTCATTCTATCAACTCCTAAAATGATGATGCCAGCCATTTTAATATCAAGTTGGGTAACTTTGAGGAGTCAGTCTACTGTGTTACATTCTGGTAAACTGTCACTGAGATCATCTGCTACACTTGTGAACTCTCAGAGTAACAGCCCAATTCATGTAACACATGTAAAGCTCTTTGTTGAGACTATTTACTGACCTCTGCACCAACATGACCCTTCGTCACCAGGTCAGAGTCACAGTCCAACTCAGGCTCTCTGAAACTCTGCGTGTGTCAAAGGACAGCACCCATTTGGGGCCAGTGTGCAGGTCTGTGTGTGCAATTAGATCAGAATGTGTGTCAGAGAGTCACTCAGGTGGTCTGTAGCCTTCCTGTCAAGAACTACATGACACCCAGTGGCTGGAAGAGCACCACAGACACTTCGACATCCATTAATAAGTGGTTATTTTCATTATTACTGCAGCATTCAGAGTTCTAAAATAAAGACGTCATTAAGCCTTTGAGCTTCTTTAGTTTGACTTTCAACTTCTGCACTCTGCAGCTATCTAATCAATTTTTATTTCCAAATATGCTTTTTCTCATCTTGTCTCTTATGCTTTTTTTTTTTTTTTTGTATTTTCATCTACATATCTTTGTTTTTATATTTTCTCTGCCATGGCTAGAGACCTTTTTTCTTTCTTTCGTTTTCTTTTTCTCTTTTAATGAATTAGTGTACATTTATTTTAAAATTGGCTGTCTCATTGCATCAAGACCAAGACATTCAATTAATTATATCACATTCTACACCTTTGCTCATACTGCCAAGTACTAGTGTGCTATGCACAGGTCTGAACCCTTGGGATGATGGAGATGTACTGCAGAATCATCTCTTGAAGACATGGTCCAAATGTCAGAGCAGAGGAAAATGGGAGCAGCTGCTGAAGCCTCTGTGCTGTGTTAAGTGGTCATATGGAATGGGTATTACTAGCATGTGTTCCTTAAAAGAGGGTATATTTGGTCAAACCCAGCAGGGTAATCAGAAACACCCTGGAACTGTCTATAAGTTCATAGATGCCAGGCCTTCTCTCTGCCTCCCTCTCTCCATCCAGATGGATAAACAGTTGACGAAACACACACCTAATGATTGGGGCCTGAGAAAGTGACTGGAAAACCATAGAGTTCATTGAGACTTCAGGCTCAGCTATGTCTGATAACGGTCTGTAATTATTGTTGGGGCAAAGCAGAACAACAACATTCTTGATCACAATTCACCAAGTGAATCACCTACAGAAATGTACACAAAGTCAGATTGCACCAGTACTGTTTTTTTTTTCTAGACAGCCAGAAACTGATGCTGGATGATTGGGCACTGCTGAGATACATTTGGACTGAATCAAAATCTTATTTACATTAGTAAATACTATACTATCTATTACACTTATTTTTAAGGTGTCAGCATGAATAAAGGTGTAGAATATGACATGAATGTATATATTTATGTCTACACATATTCTAAGTATGATGATTTAAAGATATAAAGATTTCTGCTCTGATTTGTTATTAAAGAACTGACTGAAATCCTCAGCTAACAGCACCAGTCAGAATCTTGAATTAATCAAGAATTACAATACAATACAACGCATCATGAGGGGACAAAGAAGGAGTAACTATTGTCTCCCCTGCATATTACCTGCAAATGTTCCACCAAAGCAATTCTACCCGTCACTGTTTTAAAAAATACTGAAGCGATATCCTTCACTTACCCACCCATGGTGACTGTGACTGGTTTAAAGAAATACAAACAAGCCAGCGTATGACAGTGTGGTTCAGACAGACCATTATGTTCTAAAGAATGATATGGCAAAGTGGTACCAATGTTAAGGCCATTATGTTGTAAATAATGATATGGTAAATTGGTACTATGTTTCAGTAATGGGTGGTCCTAGTTTGTGCCCTTCAGTACCCTGTTTTTCATTAACCTGGACCAACTCATGAAGAAAATGGTCAGTCAAGACATTTAACAACTAATCATTATGTGGTGGTTCATAAAAATAATATATGTTTTTGAGCAGTTCTTGGTTCAAGTACTCTCTGACACATTATACTGTATATTTGACAAAGAGTGATGTACTATACTGTTGTGTTTTTGCCTGTTATGCACTTCATGCTAGGTGCACTTCTCTGCTCTTTACTTAATCATTGAATTTACTTTAATCCATTCTTTGCACAATGACACTTAAGCATATGGAGGGGACAGGGATTGACAACACTGCAATTAGTAGACAACCCTTCCTAT
The DNA here is from genome assembly GCF_000690725.1 of Stegastes partitus. Taxonomy (NCBI): domain Eukaryota; kingdom Metazoa; phylum Chordata; class Actinopteri; family Pomacentridae; genus Stegastes; species Stegastes partitus. Next base: position 146,027 of record NW_007578836.1, on the reverse strand, counting down.
CAACTGAGCCACAGCTGCCCAACTTTACCTATTAATAAACATCTTACCGAATGAAAAACGTCAGCCACCCCAAAGTTACTCACTGACAAGTTAGAGCTGTAACTTGAGAAGAGAATAGGACCAAAAAAATTTTTTTTTACAGTACCAGGGCTGTTAGCACCGTCACCTCACAGCAAGAAGGTCCCTGGTTCACGTCCCAATGAGGACACCAGGGATCTTTCTGCGTGGAATCTCCATGTTCTCCCCATGCAGCGTGGGTTCTCTCTGGGTTCTCTCTGGGTTCTCCGGCTCCCTCAGACAAGTCCAAAAACATGTTGAAGTCAACTGGTGATTCTAAATTGTCCGTAGGTGTGAATGTGAGTGTGATGATTGTCTAAGTGTAGTCCTGTGATAGACTGGCGACTGGTCCAGGGTGTCCCCTGTATTCGCCCTGAGTCAGCTGGGATAGGCACCCTAGTGAGGATTAAGTGGTGTATAGATAATGGATGGATGGATTTGCTGTATCATTTATATTAGTAAGTTTTTAAAAAAAATTATTTTGAAAAGTGAGGAGAACTTGCCCCCCAACCCCTGTAGAAACTGCACCGCTGTGTTGGATGATTGTTAAAATTAGTTCGCTTCTCTCCAACTCGCATTTAGTCTCAACTAACACCAGTGACACCACAGGACTAATGGGAGAAATGAGCTCATAAGAATTTATGAGAACCTGGTTTTGAAAAAAAAAAAGAGCATGTTAGTGTCGGCATAGATCCACATGTATAACGAATCGAGAAAAAGTTCATAATTGACGGATCCTCCATTCCATTCATTTTAAGCTTAATTTAATAATCAATTTGTCAAGGTCATTATAAACATATATTTCAACAACAATATGTGTCCAAAAACACCACAGGACTGCTTTAAACACAGTTTGTGTGCCAAAATCCCAGCATGCCTTTTTCATGCACTTTACTCTACAACAAAATAAAATGTCCATAGCAATAAAACCTTCACTTATCCACATCATGTCACAAGGAGCTGAAGTTTGTTTCTACTAACCATTTGGAACCGTTGGCTCTGATTTTGTTTAATACCTGAAGCATCAGACATCAGTAGGATTCATGTGAGTGTCTCCAAAGATGAAACATTTCCACACTGAATAACAGCACTGTTAGCTTAATTAAATTCCTATAAATTATCTCCGTTAAAGCAAGAAGAGCAGATCAGTTTGAGCCAGGATCAGATGGCAGGTCGCATTGTGTCGGCCTGCATATATTCACATCAGACAGGTGAGCTGTCACACACAGAATGGTGCTTTAGTTTCCAGGGGTTAAGGACTATTTTTTTGGTAGTTTATTACAAACCTGCAGCATCAGACAGCAGGAGGATCCATGAGTGTCTCCAAAGACAGAGAGCTGCAGGCACGGACGTGTGGAGCAACAGTAGCTGCTTTATTAATTAGGTGTAACTGTATCTGTGAACATGGTTGGTCTGTGTGAACGTAGTCGTGAGGTACATTAACAGAAAAGTTAAATTTGACACAAATCTTTAAACATTCCCTCTGCAAAGCTGGAACTGTTCCTCAGGATCAATCTACATGGGCCCTAACCTGGGTTAACCACATTACCCTCAAATAAGTGAAAGCACAGGGGAAATAAGTAGAAACCTAGCCACTCACTGAGACTGTCAGGGAAGGTTACCTGAACAGATGTGTGGAAGGTTACCCTGCAGAGAAGACACCAATATTGAGCACTTTCCTCCAAAGCTTTGGACAGGAAAAAGGAGTCAAGACCCAATCTCTTAGCTATGTCAAGGTCCACCAGCTTGCATCAGATCCAGATTCCACAAAAATGGATTTTCTGAGAGACAAAGAGGGAGAAGAGATTATAATTTGAGGTAGGGATTGAGACAGTGAGAGGGACATGCAGAGAGAGTTTTAAGGCTCACCAAATTCAATTTTATTTATATGCTGCAAATTTACAGCATACATCATCTCACAGCACTTACCATAGTAAGATACAGACCTTACAAATTTGTGAACAGAGAACCCAACAGTCTAAGATCCCTTTGGATTCTCAATGAGCAACTTAGGGGAGGGGGTTCTGTTCTCTGACAGAACCAGGTTCAGGGAAGGAGGCCATCTGCTTCGACCAGTTGGGTGAGAGTGGGGATGAGGGGGTGGGGATGACAGGATAGCAGATGGAGAGCAGCAATAGAACAGCACAATGAATATGAATATAAATATTTTGGGCATCAGTGAGGCCAGTGACTGCAGATCAGAGACGTGAAGCTCCAGATCCAGAGACACCTGCAGAGAAAACAAGCACAGGACCTCGAGGGAAACACGCAGTTTGTGACAAGTAATGGTGACGTATAAATGTATGGCAGAAAGAAGAACAGAATAGAGGAGCCCAGTGCATCATGGGAATCCCCCAGCAGTCTAAAGCTATAGCATCATAACTAAGGGACAGTTCAGGTGATCCTGAGCAGCTCTAGCTATAAGCTTTATCCAAGAAGAAAGTTTTAAGGGTGTCTGCCTCACAAATCCAAACTGGGAGCTGATTCCATAAGAGAGGAGCTGATACCTGAAGGCTCTGCCTCCCATTCTGCTTCTGGAAACTCTGGAACCACAAGTAAACATGCAGTCTGAGAGCGAAGGGCTCTGCTTGGATGATACTGTACAATACGGTCTTTTAGATTAGGTGGAGCTGGTCATTAAGAGTTTTATATGTTAAATGCAGGATTTCAAATTCTATCCTGGATTTTATAGGGAGCCAATGAAGAGAAATTAATACGGGAGAAATATGATCTCTGCTTCTGGTTCCTGTCAGAACTCTGGCTGCAGCATTTTGTATTAGCTGGAGGTTTTTAAGAGAATTATTGGGATACCAATTGTCTGCTGCTAGCCAAAGCATTTAAATAGCAATGCAAAGTAACAAGTTCTGTGCATAGGATTAAGTTAAGCTTAAGTAGGTTAAGCAGCCCTTATATAGTTTCTATTATTGCATATTTGTCACACTTAAATGTTTCAGATCTTCAAACTAATTTTAATACAAGACTAAGATAACTCAAATAAACAAAAAATGCAGTTTTCAGATCATGATTTCCTTTATTGAAGGAAAAATGCTATCCAACCCCACCTTTTCCTATGTGTAAACTTAATTGCTCCCTTAGCTACCAATCTACCAAATTACCAAATTCATTTGGCAATTAGGTTCAATTTCACCAGCCACACCCATGTATGATCACTGCCAGGCTTGAGGACTCTGAACATCACTTAAATAGAACCTGT
>NW_007578836.1:120723-142198 GCF_000690725.1 Stegastes partitus | reverse complement strand
TTTCTGAAATTGTTCTTGCTGCCACTGAAATGTTTTAAATATGCTACAGTATTGCAATACACAACAGCAATGTCAGTTTAACTTCTACATTATTTGGAAAAGCCAGATTCTGCCCTAAGTCACACAGGAGGTATTTAAGCAGAGGTCCAAACCACCTAAGATGGCTCTTTTCAATGTGAAGGTGTGGGATTGCTCCCTCTGAGTTGGTGGAGAGCTGCTGCCACAAGAAGTTAAAGTATATCATGATCTTGTTCAGATCTGAAGTCTCAGATGGAGCAGGCATTGTGCTGGATAGTCATAAAGAAAACAGGATTACCAGTTGATGTCTGATAGTTTCTTGAGTCACTGCATCTCAACGACTGGACCTTGACTTCTACTGCTGTGTGTGTGACAGAAGATATTCAGTGGGTGCTACAGGCATCAAGCAAAAGACATCAAATGTTGCAACACTGCACAACACAGACACTATTTGTTTGATTAGAAGAAGGAAGTTCCACTGCCAGACATTCTGAAGTACAACCAAAAGGAATGGTCAAAAGAGGAAAAGGTGGCAAAAACAAGAACCAAAGGACAGAAGACATCACGCACTTTGACATGATGGAGTTGAACTTAATCATTTGTTCTCACTCGACTCAACAGAATGAATAATACTCTGTTGTCAGCGACTGCGACTGTCTTGTTCTTTTGACTCTTACAAGGTACGAAAGCCTTCAACAAGAGATTATCCAAATCTTTACACTGCTGTCTCCATTTCTAAACATTGAGATTAAAAAGACACAGAAACAAGGAGTTGCTATAGAAAGACCTGTTTTATTGATCTTTGCTACTTATCAAGAATACAGTTCTGGAGAAAATGTAAAAACTAAGGAGTTTATACATAAATACTGTCAAATTATACATTTTCCTTGTAAAAATATGTTTTTCATTACTCCACTGGTGGATTTGTGGACATCAGTGTAGAAACAGAGAAGCAAGAGGGAGAGTGGGAGCAGAGGGGGAAGGGTATTTGCCCCCTGTGGGGCTGCTGATGGATGCAGGGCTCCTGGGGTTAAGGGGAGGGCAGCCAGGCCCTAAGCCAAGGTACAGAATGGCAGCTACCTACTGCTTGTCATACACACAGACACATACGCCCTTATAAGTTTCAGTGCAGTTTTTAGTCAAGCACCAGCACTCTTACTGACATTGTCTCACATTCACTGTCCCGATTTATGTCTAACATGTAGGTCACATGTTTAATTTGTATCCTCACACACTTCATCACACATATGCACACCCACAGAGCAGAGGATGCTAATGGGAGGGAGGGAAGGAAACAGAAAAACAAACCATCTGACAACATGAAGCCTGTCAGTGGAGCAGATAACATGAAATGACTCCAGCATGTGATGTATTCAAAGCTCCCCACCAACACTATTACTGTCAAATAGTGCCATCAAGGTTTTGCTTACACCTAATCATCACCACTGGAGTGCCTACTGGTGGCTCAGGCCTGTATGGCAGTCTTACATTGAAACCACCCTCTATGATGGTGGGGAAGCTGTGAATTGTTGGCATATGGCCAGGCTCCAATTGGACTTGACACAATGTATCATAGTGAACATTAACATTAGTTACACCTCATTCTGAACCCTTCCAAGTCAAACTAGTCATCATTCTGCTGAATGGCCTTTTTTTACACAACAAATGGCCAACAAAATGCAACTTGAAATGTTGAGTACTAATCAGACTGTGCTGAGTTTCTTGGTCATTGCTGTGACCTTTACCAAACAGTCTAATTAATGGTCAAATCAGCCGATTCCGTCTAGCTGATGGTGGTGGCTTTCTGCTGTTGTTCAGGTTAAAGGGTGCAGTTAGCTGACAATCAATCAGGCACATCTTTAGTGTCAAAAACAAATAGAACTAGTTCTTGCCACCGACCAGGCTGTGAGGTGTGAATGTCCCACACCGCTGTCTGTCTCATCTTAATGAATCGCTGTTTCACTCTACATCAGCAGCTTTGCTTTCTAGAACTGTATGAAGCCAGTGACTTCGGACTATCCCATGAATAAATCTTTAAAAGCCTGTTTGTCTCTACAGTTAAGCTAAGCCTTGAAAGCAAGAAGAGGCCACTCTCCTTTCTCAAATGAAAGGAGGGGTGTTTTAAAAACGCTAATCGCCTGTAATCCTTTTAATATGTCTCACACTTTGCTTTGTCAATACACAAAGCTGAGCAGATCCAGCTTCACTGAGCAGATCCCAAAACTGGAAGAGCAGAGTATTAGACCAGAGACCAGAGACCAGAGGACGGATGTGCAGCAAGGTCATAAAATTGCTGCCTATCCTTTGGGACAATCAGTGGCTGCAGCTAAAACTGTGTCTTCATAATGAGAGGTGCTCATTGTGTACTGTGGTGTCTCTTACTGAGTTGTGGTGGCAGTGCGCACAGGCTCCTCCTTGTCCCTTTCTCTCAATACCATGTGTGGAGCGCTCCTCAGGTAAAGGTTTTTTTTTTTTTTTTTTAAATCAAGAGGGGAGGAGAGAGTGGGGCTGGGGGTGTCCGCTTTTGTTCTGTAAAAAGGGGGCTTGTTCTTAGCAAATCAGCCTGCCATTTTAACACGGGGTGTGTGAGCGCTGAGCGAGAGGTTTGACAGAGGAGCGGTGTGGGATGGGAGCGGAGAGCAGTCCTGCCACAGCCGAGCGGAGCCGCATCGACACACTGTGAGAACACTGAGAAGCCGGTCAGTCCGAGTCTCAACTGCAGCAGGCTCACACACACCTGAAGGCCGCAGGACCACAAGGATTACAACCCAGGAGGAATAATCTGAGAGCCCGGACAAGTTTGTTTGTTAAAAATAGATTAAAGAAAGAAAGAAAGAAGAAGAAGAAAACCCTGCAGCGCGTTTTCCAAAAATTTAGACACAGGTTCGTTTCTGCAAGTGCACTTACATTTTGTGTCGCCATCTGACAGAAGCAACAGAAGCTGATAGTTTTACTTTCATGATAGCCTTAACTATCAATAATTGCTGCATTTTCGGTCAAACAGGGCTTTGATTGCGACGGACACTGATTTGATGAAGAATGTGTTTGCTGTGCGTGTACGAACCTCTCTGTCAGCACCTCTGACCTTTTTGTGGATTCCGGAGAAATCTTTGGACTTGGTGGCTTGATTTATAGACCACTGAAATCAGCTGGAATTTTGCAGCTCTGAGTGGATCATAATCAGAAATTACCGGAAGAGCTTATCACCTTCATCCAACATGCGATCCATCCCATCTAACCTCAGCTATTTGTAAGTGCTTTCCCCTTCGCTTCCACATTTTACGCACCGTTAATGCTTGTCTACACAGGTCCGAATAAAACACCTTAATGCATGTTACTCTTGATCTTTGCAGGTTTCTCCACCTATTTGCGTTTTGCTACTATGCTCAGGTATGTCACTGCTTTTATTTCTTTGCAAATAAATCTATTATATTAATATTTTTTTATTGTGGCCGTTTAAATGAGGATTAGCTGCAACAGTCTTTAAAACATATGGCAGTTGAAGCGTGCGATGCACAGCGCAATAACAGCGAGGGGAGGAAAGGTGAGGGATCATCATAACATTATGTGATACAACAGTATCGGATGGCTCCTACCGTGCGCCGTGCAGCGGGGCGCGCGGCCTGCTGGCAGGTTGCTGATGAACATACCGGCCCTGGCACAGGACGGCCGGGCACAGACGGATCATCGGGGCAGGGGAAATGCTTGCGAGTCTTGTGAAAAATGTCGTGGGGTTTAGAATAACCGAGGTCCAACGTTTTCGTTTCATTCCATCACAGCGGCGTGTGGCGGACCGAGAGAGCGAAGTAAAAGACAAATACAAATTCAGACTTTTAAAAAAAAGTCAGCGTAGACGTTTTATTTGTTTACACCGTGAAGAATCAGAAGTCGAACATTTGTCTCGTTCATACTTTTTTCCCTGTGCACTGTGGCGCACATACTCCTGTACGCACAACCCGTAATCACACCGTGCGTCTTTTTGGAAGCTGTTAATTTGATTTGGCAACAGCTCTCCTGGAACTTGTTACGCTCGTCACAAGGGGAAAAAACAACAACAAGCTGTTCTTGCTGTAGAATATATTTTCTCTCCGTTACAAAGCGGTTTGCCGAAGCGCACAATTGACTTCACTCTCAGTATAAGACCCTTCCTCCCCTTTGCGCAGTTGTCCGTTAAAATTATATAAACACAAAAAATAAGTAAATTTATGAACACGTTCTGATGATTGTAATACCATCTAATTTCTGACAGGTAACCAATCAGTCCCCGCCTAATTTCACGCAGCATGTAAGCGAGCAGAGCAAAGTGACGGACCGAGTGAGCCGCAGGTTGATCCGGACCTACCAGCTGTACAGCCGGACCAGCGGCAAGCATGTGCAGGTCCTGCCCAACAAAAAGATCAACGCCATGGCCGAGGATGGAGACGTGCACGGTAAGAAGTCAGCAATACAGACACAAACTGCCGTAATAACAACTCACAACACGCCCAGGTTTCGCACCAAATCGCCGATATATTCGGGAAGAATGTCTTAATTTGATTTTTTTTTATTCAGTTTGCAGATTTTATTTTTAGACATTTCCCCCAAATTCGTTCAGCAAATGGACATTTCTAGTCGGTCGGGTTAAACTCACATTTACATTTCACTGTGCACTTGTAAAAACCCAGCCTCGCAATAGTCTACATCTGCAAATCCAATTCGAAATTCAAATATTTATTCAAATGATTTTCACTGTTTAGATCAACTTTTAATTCATTTTTTTTATTTTATTTTTTGTTTTGTGAAATTGTACCAAGCATCTTCATAACATTATTTAAAGCTAATATTCTAACCTTGTTTAAAATAATGCAGTAGGGTCTGCAATATATCTGAGATATGCAAATTAGGCCCAAAATGGACCTACCTCAAACATCTAATATTTAATGAATAAGTTTTTGTTTGTTTCCAACAAAGTGTAAATTGTCAATTACAGTGAGTGTGTGATCGAATGCATGTCTCATACGGATCCATACATTCACAGAATTTGTTGAATTAAATTCCAGTCAGTCAGTCAGCCAAAGATCTGCATATTTTTGTCTTGTTTCACAATTGTAAAACTTCTAAACCAAAATGAAACCTCATTCTCATCTATGTTATTTGCTGAAGGCTATGCCTCGTAACCAAGCATTTGACTGGTGTAGGTGGTCATTCTTTGCACCATTTGTGGATCCCAGTCTGTGCTTTTGGAAGGGAAGAGGCTTAGATCTCAGAGAAACTGTCAGGTGGGTTGTAGATGGTGCCAGAGGTGATCCTCCAGAGATCCTGCAGGTCTGGAGGATCCATTAAAAATCATCCTACTTCTGCCTCTCGAACATTTCCTGCATTCTCCTGCCCACCCAATCCCCTACCCCCACCTTCAAACCCAATCCATCCAGCCTCAGAACCAAATGGGCCTCATTGAGCGTTGCAGTAACTGGCCGGGAATCTTTGGTGTATTTAAAGTATTGAATTCTACAAAGAACATCTATTCATCATGAATAAGTCAGTGGATAATAGTGTGCTTACTGCTGCTGTCTGTACAGAGGCCTTAGATGTAGTTGCTGTAGAATGTATCATCATGTGTGCATTTATCTGTGGCTCCTCAAAAGGAGTGTGCAAGCACTTCAGTTCACCTGAAATATTTTAGTATAAAATGTAAGAAAAAGTGAGAGCAAAAATGTGTGCGTGTGTGTGTGTGTGTGTGTGTGTGTGTGTGTGTGTGTGTGTGTGTGTGTGTGCGTGTTTCCCACATTTTTCGGACCACAACTATAAATCTCAGACATGTCGTGGTTTGTCGCTGGGTGACTGGAGAGGGCCCTGACCATCCTCAGTGACCCCAGTAACCTTTGGCCAATGCCATGTAACTATTTTTATGACACAATGTGAATTAAAATAGATATTTATAGAAGGTCTTTCAGAAAGTTAGAACACAACAGAAATCATGGACACTGTTTTTCATTTCTTTTGTGTTGAAAAGCAACAGAAAAAAAAAGTTCCATAAACTCATGCTCTGTGCACTGTCCACATTTTCTGTGTCTTTCAGTACTTCTCAGGATATAGAGATAAATGTGGAGCTTTATATGTGAGGTCAATGCAGATTTATTTGAAGGAATTCTTAATGGGCCTGCCAGGATCGCCCCTTTAGCTTTTAAAGAATCGAGAGACACGTGGTTTTATCATTTTGCAAGAATTTCAGCTTGCATAAATCCCAGGGAATGGTCCCATAGGTTTTTCTCTGTGTGTGTGTGTGTGTGTGTGTGTGTGTTTCCGTGTTTGCGCGCGTGTGTGTGTGTGTGTACATGAGAGGAGAGAGAGCTGGAGCATGTATGCTTGGAAACACACTCAAGCATATCAGTGTGTGCTGTTGATGCTTTTTGGTCCACACACATCCACGCACTGTTAAGTCATTCACATTGGTTTTAATGTTTCAAGAATTTTTCGGACAGGCAAGTAAAAAGACATGTTTAACTGACATCATGGAAACCTTCTGTGCTGTAGTTGCTAACAGAATTCTTTTTGTTTGATTTGTTTAGCTAAACTTATTGTGGAAACTGACACATTTGGGAGCCGAGTGCGCATCAAAGGAGCTGAGACTGGTTTCTACATCTGCATGAACAAGAGGGGGAAACTCATCGGCAAGGTGAGGACAAAAGCTGATCTCAACCAGCTGAAGCAGAGCCAAAAGGCTGACTAGCTTGTTGTAGCTAAGGTCAAAATGTCAACGGTTGTAGCAGCACAGCTCAAGGACTTAGAGGAGGATTTAGTGTTTGTCTCATAGACTTGTGGGGAGTAATGAAACGCTGCAGGGCAAACTGTTCACAGCCCAAAGTGAAATTGTTGAAACAAGAGAAATCAAAATCATTCATCAGTCCTTGGTAAGGCTTTCATCTGAAAATCTTTGTAGACAGTCTACGCCTCTCCTTGTGGCCATATGATTCAAAAGTGGTTGATGAAAAGAGACTGGGTACAGATATAACGGCATAGCAGGTGAATACCTACATGATTTATCACCTCAAATAGTCTAAAAAAAAAGTCATGAAATTTGTATGCTTGATACTTTTTAAATGATAAAGTTGATAAAATTCTATATATTTTAATGTCAGCAAATCTCCTTCAAAGACCAAAATCAACAACATATTGATTCTACTCGCAAGTGTGGCCAAACCGTCATTTAGCTGATTCCTTTTATGTTTTTCTTTTTTTTAAAAAATGAAGTTTCTTACAAGCTGTTTTTATCTTCACTTAGAACCAATATTGTTAAAGGTGAGTTCCATGGACAGAGTAGAGAAGTCAGAAAGCATTTGGAGACAGACTCATGACGCATGGTGAGCTACGTTATACAAGATGTTTATTCTGTACAGAGTGCTTTGAAGTTTATATTTGGTCCATGACAGCTATAGTTTATACGTGACAGTCCCTATATCTAAGGCTTCAGGTTAGGGTGCAGTTATGTGTCTGAAATGTGTACTAGAGGCTGAGGCTATCTCAGTGCCCCACTCTCACTGTGATGTCTAATAAACAGACACACACACACACACACACACACACACACACACACTGTCACTCCCCTCCACCACCCAGCACCCTGCCTAGAGGACCATCTGCCCCAAGCCACTGGTCCAGTCACAGCGTACCTCAGCCCCAGTGTGTGTGTGTGTGTGTGTGTGTGCGCGCATGTTTAGAAAGGGAAAAGAATGAACAGACTATCTTTTGGATACATGTGTGCATTAGGACTATTTTTAACACACTGCTTTGTCCAAAAACGTGGGAGCTTGTTACAGTAGGCCAGCACTGTGTGTCCACTTAATGCTGCTTCAGATGACCTTACTGTACATTTTATAGTTGATAGAAACTGTATAATGCTTTATGCCTCTCCCGTGTCATTCCCTATCTGCACTGTTATCGAAAGTCAACAGCTTGATCTAATGGGAGGTAAACTGAACATGGCAGACAACAGTTGAGAAATATTGGATGAATGATTGTTATCAAGCAGGCCTTGGGGGTAGAATTAACCATAGAGGCAATAGGAGCTTTAACCTGAAATGAGAGCAACATGGAAGAGCTGTTTAAGACTTTATGGCATAAGGTCTGTCCTGCAGCTCTGTAGGCTGCTGAAAGTTTACTAAAGGAGGAGAAGACTCATTGCTTACTGTCATGCCCCTTCCTCTGATCTGTAATGACTGAAGCATATGCTGCATGTATGAGGGGAGGGGTGTGTGTGTGTGTGTGTGTGTGTGTGTGTGTGTGTGCAGGTGACAGTCTGCACAGGGAAGTCTTTATTCATCTGATATTTCCCATCTGCAAGAAAATTTCACTCAACATTTCTACCAACTGTTTTCATGTGTGTGTGTGTTTCTGCAGAAAAATGGACAAGGGCGGGATTGTATCTTCACTGAAATTGTTCTGGAGAACAACTACACAGCCTTGAGAAATGCCCGCTACGAAGGCTGGTACATGGCCTTTACCCGCCGTGGTCGACCGCGGAAAGGCTCACGGACACGCCAGCACCAGCGTGAGGTCCATTTCATGAAGAGGCTGCCTAAGGGGCAGCAGCTCACCCACACAAGCCACCACCGACCTTTTGACTTCATCGACTATCCTTTCAGTCAAAGGACTAAACGTACTCGATACTCCTTACAGCGCTGAGGAGAGGGAGGAAAACAGAAAAGACAGAGCAAGAAAGAGGAGAAACTGAGAGACTGACTAAATTACTAGCAGCCAACACAGAGACATGTTTTATATTGAGCATTATTATATCTTAATAAGTAGTTTGTTCTCTATTTTTCTTGAAGTAAAAAAAAAAAAAAACTGTACATAGATTTAAAAAAACCACAAAAAAAAAACAGAAGAAATCTATTTTTGTACTCTAGACTTTTAGTTGTGACTTGTATAAAAAAAAACTAAACAAAAGAAAAACATTTTTTTAGATGCACATGACTCATTGTCTGACTTATCTGGACATCTTAGTGGAGTATGTTGTATTGTTTTTTGTAAGTCATTTTAACCAGTAGAGTCATTTTCTGGACTCTTGCCTGCTGCTCAAGGAGACTTGAAGGGCCCTGATTGACCGCACTGCCAGGGAACGCTATGTTCAGAGCCACAAATTGTCACACACTGCTTTGTAGGTGCAGGACCACGTTGTGGTAACACACTGCAGTGTTTAAGCAATTTGCTAGATGCTGCATTCTGAATGGAATCATTCAGCATTTTTCTCACACAGTTCAAACAAACAGAGCATAAATAGCATCTGATGGACAAGTGTGGCAGCTATATTTCATAATCACAGGTTTCCTGTTCTAACTGTAGCGTCTTGATGTATACAAAATGCATTGAAGTGTAAGGAATCCCTTGACACACCCACTGACCCTCACCTTTTATGTTCTTGGTGCCCTCTGAATGTCAGTTTTTTTATACATATATAAATATATTTTTATTTGACGATGTACAAAATAATTTTAAGGATGGAATATTTATTTAAAATGTGTAATAAATGTACATTAGAATAATGATATTAAACTCTTGTTTGGTACATAATTGCTTGCGACCCATCTGTAAAACCCTGAAAAGTCACACAAAAGCTTGATAACCAGCCCTCTTCTCTATGCTTATGTACTTAGCTGTGTGTAAATACATGGAAGCTTAGTGTTAGTCTCACAGCATCTGTGTCAAACCTGTAAGATGTTCTAAGACCCTAACATCTGCTGCTCTAGTTGTTGGTGGGTTTTTTTTTTTTTAGTATGTCCATTATAATCTAAAATGCTAAATTCAATGGAAAGCGCATTTTATTGTAGTTATTTTTCCACCTTAGTGCTTTCTTGACTGTTCCTTGATGACCAACAACTGTTTAGACATCTCTTAACTGTCTCCAGCTGTAGAACAGGTTGCCAGATGTTTGGTCTCTTTACAGGCATGATGAACCAAGCTTAAAAACTCTGTGTGATGACAATGACACACTAGCCCTTGCACTCTGCTGTTGTTAGACAATAAACAGTTCCAGCCGGTATCTCCCTTTATAACCACATATTGTCAATTTTACATTTCCATGTATGTACAGATTAATTGAACAAAATACCATTAGTAATTAATTTGTTGGCTTCACAGGTGTTGGTAGGGGCATTTTTCAACGTTAAGCAGAGTCAGGTTAGCTATTTCCACCTGCTACCAGCCTATATGCTAAGCAGTGCTAACGACTGTACATGGTAGGTGTCAGTTCTCTTCATAACGCACAGACATGAGATTGACTTATATTTTTTAAATCTTATTCCTAATATGAAACAAATAAGTGATTTAAAAAATGTTGAACTATTACTGTAAAGAAATGATGGCATGACACAAGTAAAGACAAACTACAAGTAGTGCACAGAATACAAACTCATATGACTTTATTATGCAGTCAACACATTTATGAAATCAAAATAAAACATCATTAGTCAGTTATTCTGTGTAAATGAATAGGTATTGGGAAACTGTTTATATCTACAAGCGCAGCCATTTTCTGTACTACTAGCGGGTTTGTGGATGCTCTCCCAAAATACCAAAAAGATGTGTTACACATGTGGTTTATTCCCAAATGCAGACAACATGAAAAAAGCTATGTCATCAGATGTATGTTTCAAAACATCATTTTGAACATTTTTGGCTTCTAAAAGTCACAGCATTTGTGTGCAAGCCAATGTTGAGCTCATAATTAAGTCGACTATGCTCCCCTCAGTTGCTAAATAATCTCTGTTGTGCGCCAGTTGTTTCAGTTTTTTCTTTTTGTCTGCTTGTTTTTTAACAACTGTGCTATCCACCACTGTCCTTTTGTTATTTCTGCAGAAGTGACAGTAGACAGCAGCACTAGCAGCTGATGCAAGAAATCAAGGTGCACACAAATTGTGAGTGGAGAAACAAATCAGAGGGTAAATGCGTACTGGCATATACTCCTTGATTAGCGGTTTTAGATGTGAAACTACTTGCATGAATTTTTTACTTAGACTTCTAATGGGCACGTAAACGCTTTACCACAGTAAATTTAAATGTCGGGAGCAAGGAAGTAGACCCAGGCAACATAAAAATACAATCAGACTGAAGCCCGATGCGACAACTACCCATCCAGTATGTATACACTGCTTTAACTTCACTAGGGTGTAGTGAAGTCTATCCCAGCTGACTCAAAGTGAAGGCAGGGGACACCTGGACAGGTCAGTGACAAACCATATCTCCTAGAAATGAATTACAATCCAGTAGCAAGTATGTTCTGAGGAAAAGATAACTGATTGAACGCATTTTCTATGAATGAGGAAATGTTGATAATAAAGGTTTGCTAAATTACTCATATGTTGATATCAAATATCAGTAAAATGCTTCAAAAAAACACATTTTTCTGTCAACATGTATTGCAACATAATATCCACCTGTAGAGTACAGCATTATTCAGCTTTTTGATGGTTTTCTTTTGACACTCGCAGCATGTTTATTGCCATTAAACCAAAAACACAATTTTCCCCAAACCATGCCCAAATGGTTTTTGTTGAGTCTGAATGTGACAGTGAAGTGCTTTGTACACCCACCATCCACCCTGTGGACCTGCTGCAGACTTTGGTGCAGTTCACAAATAAGTTGATGTTGAACATTCATCTGCTTTTTCCCTTGGACAACTTTAAGTCTGGTTTCACCATGTTATGGTATAGGTTCTGTCTTCTGGTGTGACAGTCTCCTTGCAGATTGTGGTGTTTTATTTGTTCAGACTTGTCTCTATCTGTGAGATTTCTGCCTCCATCCCTATATAATGGAAACTTTATAAATAAGTAACATAAGAGGTGACCGACTGGATGGAGAATGAATAAACCTGAGTGGAGTTAAAGGCTCGGGAGTTGCAGACAGAGCCCAAGAACAGCGGAGATGGAGAAAAAGATCGTCTTGGGTGTAGTTGAGCTTTGGTCAGGCAGGCACTCTGGCAGACAGGTGAGCTGGCAAGGAGTCATCTGAAGCAAAGGAAAGTAAGATTTGACCAACAACTGAACAAATGAGTAAGTATTACTGGGCGAGGAGTCAAAGTATGTTGGGAGACTGTAAGACCTGGTGAAGACCATTTAAAAAGCTAGGTTAATAGACTTTATTTCTGATGAGTAGATGTAGGGCAGGTCTAATATATCAAGTATTTGGGAAGAGAAATGAAGCTCCAAGCCTACAAACAGAAACTGCCCAATATGGGAACGGGCAGAGACACAAAGAAATGAAAATCAACAGAAACACAAGAAACCTGGGGAAGTATTATGCTTCCTTTCAAGTTTTAGTAAGAAAAACAAATCACACTGAACAAACATATAAATGCAGCATATATTATTTTATGAAATTATATTTATTCTTTTGTAACAGAAGCAGAAGTGTTTGATGTTTCAACACGCTATGTCTTCATAACAGAATGGATGTCATGAAACAACCAAGTATGACCATATCAGAAGTGATGAATGGCAGATGGAGAGTGGGTTCATAGATCAGAAATTACAAGTCATTTGGGGGAGCAGGACCATGTAATGTCACATTCATAAACACATCCATCCAGCGCATCATTTGGCAGATTGTCTGGGGTACCAAACAGGCATGATCTGTTAGATCATAAATGATGGAGTTGGACAGCCACATGTCTGGCTATAGCCTAGTTGACATGCCAGTATCCAGCATATCAAGAGCCTCTTCTCGTCTTACTTTTGTCATCTGCAGCATTGTGTCATTTGAATAAAGTTACATTTTTAGGTGGCCTTTTATAATCACTGGTCAAAACAGTGTCTGTCCACTGGTCCTCCTATCTGATCACTGTCGATTAAAGTCATACAGTATACCTCTACTGTCTGTTTACTTTTACTTGGACCATTATTAACATACATACATACATACATACATACATACATACATACATACATACATACATACATACGTACATACGTACATACGTACATAATATTCTTTTTCCGTAGTGTTGGCCTGAACCTTCATACACCAGCACCTGTCTTAGCTGAACAGAAAGGAAAGACTATAGCCTTTGGTTTCTCCCCACATGAAACCTGACCAGGGAAAGCCAACGGGAAGGGTATTCTTAGTCTGATCCCAGAAGGGATAACAAGGTCATTTGAAGTCCCCCCCACCCCCCTCCCCCACCCCACACCCCACCGCACCCACCCCTGAACCCCCACCCACCACCACCACCACCTTTTTAGCAGATAGCAGTATGTCAGTGTCAAGGTGGGGATGACAATATGTTCGTTTTTAGGCTTTGGCTTCCTTCAGGTTCTGTAACTCTCAGTATCTCTGCTGTTATTTTGGAATCTCTCAGCTTTTAACACCCCATCAATTTACAATTTCATTTAGCTGATGCTTTTATCCAAAGAGACGTACATTTGAGAGTAGATCACATTCATAGACCAATGGTGACAGAGCTGAGGTTGCTCATTTTGTGTGACTGATCAAACCACAATAACATACTTTAGCTTGAACTAAACGGACAGCCTGTCCAAGAAACAACAGTCCTGTTGAGGATTCCTGCTATGCCCTGGTGTGACATGTGTATACGTTGTTTGGTCTGTCTGTGTTAGTGTGTTTTTTGCCAGCAGGAGAGCAAATACTTGCAGCACTGCTGACTGAAACATGGCAACAAAAGAGGACATTTGTTACAGACTGTTCACTCGTCTCTCTTACACTGTCATACTGGGACTATTGATTCCATGATATTGTTTTGAAGTGTTCGTGTTTGTGGACTACCTAAGTGTGAAAAGCCATTTGAGTGTTTTCTGCTGCAAACCTATTTCCCCAAGGTGAAAAATAAATGTCTCTCTAAAAAAATGAATATGTTCCCCCAGCTAATTACAAACTTATAAAAAAAACCTTTTTAAAGTTAGAAGCTCAGCTTAGGTCACTTGGGGTCATGTATCAGTTGTAAAACTGAGTAGAAACAGTTTGAACTGTAATGAACTGATAGTGATTTGCACTAGTCTATTAAGTCAAAGAAGTAAAAGTTATGTTAAAATTCTATGTTAAAGTCTGTGCATGGCAGCCATTGTCAAGGCTGGGAAAATATCATAGCAAGATAAAAGAAATAAAATACTGTTACAATGATGTGAAATTTACAAAACTGAAGCAAAAGTATGTTATGTATTACAATAGAAGCTACCGTAGATGGAGTAGCATTTAAAGGTAAGACAGTCAAAAATTCACACAGATATGCCTGTTAGGGTTAGGGACTAGGTGTTGATATTAGTCACACCTAGTGCATTTGCTGTTATGCTTTGACTCCACATGTTTGTGGAGAACTTCTAAGTTTAAGTTTATGAATGCTACAGATCACTAATGATTTAAAAACTTATCAAAAACTTCTACACTTTTTGGACTCTTTAAAATCAAAGTGGGTAATCATGTGTTTAACCTTATTTGCATTTCATAATGCTGTATTGTTTTCATGATCAATAAGCAGCAACACCATGACTGGCCATTTCCACTTTGAAACTGTATTGTGCAACAATCCCAACAACACAAATTCAGACAGACTTTTATACACAACAAACTAAAGGAACCAAACCAAACACACAGGGTGGGATGTTCCATGAGTAGAAGGAGCAGAGAGACAGAGACATGTTTTGAAATTCTGAGCCTTCATGTAACATTAGCAACACATTGTTAGGCATTTAATATTGGAGTCAATCCAATCGAGTACTGTTAGATTACTAGGGAGCAACACATAAAATGCCTTACCACACAGATCCCTGAACAATTCACTCTTCATATTTTTCAGAATAGGTTTAATCAGTGAATTACTCCAATAATGAAACTTCACAGTGTGTCGCATAGAGAAGTTTTACAGTGTTTGAGCAGTATGCTCGAGTTCCAGACAAATGCTCGAGGGGAGAGCGGAGAGAGAGGCAGTAGCTTATCTGCATATATCTTAAAGGAGGCAAAAGTGTAGTACGTACAAGCCGTTTTACGGCATGAAGGGAAATTTTTCGTGGAAATAAAAATTCTCAATACTTCTGATGAACAGGAATGAGTTGTGGGATTAAATCAATACCCAGAAGGGGAACATAAATGACATGACATGCTCATCTTTGTAGCTCATTTATTTCCATGACAATTCAGTTTCATCACATTTCTATCAATTGTTGTTGTTTTTTTTTTATCATACTGAAAATATTTTATGACCAGGGGTTCTTCTCTAAGAACAAAATCAACGAGTCCCTTCAGTAGTTAATTCTCTATTAAGGACTGTCTAACCCAAACCAGTAAATGAAATGGTCTTGACAATACTTTACATAATCCGTTTAAAGCCTTCCACATTGGGTTAACAGAGGATTTATTTTGGAGTATTTTTTCACAGAATTAGCCCTGTTACCTCATAGCTAGAAGGTCCTGGTTTGAATCTTGGCCTCGGATCTTTCTTTGGGGAATTTGCTTGTGCAGTGTAGGCTCTCTCAGGGTTCTCCGGCTTCCTCCCACAGTCCAAAAACATGTTGAGGTTAATTGGTGATTCTAAATTGTCTGTAGGTGTGAATGTGAGTGTGCTTGGTTGTCTGTCTCTAAGTGTAGCCCTGTGATAGACTGGTGACCTGTCCAGGGTGTCTCCTGCCTTCACCCTGAGTCAGCTGGGATAGACTCCAGCCCAGGTGTATAGAAAATGGATGGATGGCTAGATATTACACAAAACTCAATTATACCTGATCCATCAATTAAAACTGGTGCTTTGTGACAATTATGTGACTTTATAGCAATATAAAAATACTGATAAAATGCAGTTTGATACATTTAAAGAGAAAATGTGGTTTTGCAGGTGAATCAAGGAGTTCATTATATTTCTGAAACTCAACATTTTCAGACACTGCCTGGAATTCAAGCAGACTTTGAGAAAATGGATTGAATTAGGGCCCTTTTCTGTTATTACCATTAATGCTCCTACTACTGCTTCTAGTGTGAGTAAAGTCAGAGTGAACCTTAGAAAAGAACTGGCTTGTGGGAAAAATCACACCTTCTGCGTCACCAACGCTGCATGCAAATGTGGAGCAATCCAGTGCAGAAAAACGGGGGTAACGTGGCTTTCATCCTTTTTATTGAGCCACAAACATCATCCTCAACCCCAGATAAACAAACAAAGCTACCTTTTTCATTTGTGTAGGGAGCAATTTAACCCCTGCTTCGACCTCCCCTGTGGAGGCTGTAGAGTAGTAGAGGTAACCAGAGAGATACGACACTGTCTCCCCAAGCAGCCTTGAATGCCACAAGCCTTCATAGAAGTTGCCCCCATCTAAAAACACTTACAACCTCCAGCGACTTGTGTCCACTCTGAAAAACTAAGATGAGGATTTTCCCAGGAAGCAACCAGCTCTTGTTGACTCTCTGGGCTGACCTCTGTGTGATGCAGATTGAGAGAATAGTAGAACATTGTTTTAACTGCCTTTGGAACACATTTTACTCCTACAGACATAAAGTCATTGTTATATCGAACTCTGTCTTTAAATATCAATATATTATCTTCTTTCAGTAAACAAGTATATTAAAGTCTAAAATATTTGAATGTGGCATTTACAGTAAGGAATGCTGTGTCAAGGGAAATAAAGAACAGACTCTGTCACTTTAAAATGTTTTAACTGGTTCTTTTTGGACTTCCTCAAAATGATTTTGACTCAAGTTGAAAAAATCCCTCAGTGCTAAAGGTTCCATGTGAAGAGTGATGGAAGCAAAGACAGGCTGCAATCATTTCAATATGAACAGAAACTCAACATATAATTGTTACATATGATCATGACCAAATACTTTAACGTCAAATACCAGCAAAATATTTAGCTTCAATTTCTCTTTTATGAATTGTACAACAGACAGAGCAAAGCCTGATGGCACAGACGATTGGTCGGCTCCATTCAGGCCATTCTTTGCTCATCCAAGTTTGAATTATGAGGCTCAAATTTTGGTGTATATCTATGCAATTACTTGATATTTAAAAGATAATATGCTAAATTGAAGTAACGTGACTGTGTTTTTAACACTGGTTAAGCTTTTATCTTACATAAAACAACAACTGCTATTTCACAGTGTTACCCACTAAAATGTTGGGGTTTAGTTTTTTCTTTTGAAACCAAATGAATTCAAAGAAATGCCTCAAAGTTAAATATTTAAATGTCATGAGCTTAGGGGTTTGCCTTCCACAGGTGTTGTCAATGCATGGGATGCACTTTGCATTCTGGTATTTACTGTTTTAATATTTCTTGTATACATTTTGTGCGTGAAAATGAAAAGATGTTTGTGTGTATACATTGCTAGAAATATTTACTTTGAATATATTGCTTGATCTTCACAAAAATAACGTCACATGTGTATACACTCAGATATTTTCAGAGGTTTCTCGTGCAGCACAGTTGCTGTGCAGCGTTAGCAAAAGGCCATTTCATGGGTTCTGCGTCCGTGTGCGTTGGCCAGCTGATGGACTGACACGGCTCTCGTCTGCTACGCACTTGCCTTCTGCATGGACTGTCTGTGTTACAAGCGCTCCGACTGCGCATGTGCCAGGAAAACAAGCAGCACCTTAAACAAATGTTTGGTATGAAGACAGACTGTACTAGGAGATTCTTTGTCATCCAGACACCTTTATAATTCATCATTAAAAGAGTTAAAGAAGAGAAAGCAGTTGCTGCTGGACTTTGGAGGAGCTTTGCTTGAACATGTTTTCATCGATGGAGCCCAAACACAGGATGCAGTCCTCATTTCTCCAGAAATCCTATGTCACGTTTATGCCCTGTGCTCAGCACGCTTCAGGAATAATCACGGATGCTGTTCTACAGCCTAATCTGTAAGCAGCTGCTGTTTCCTCATGTGTTTTTCAGTGTCCGATTTGAGGGGACAACTGGCCATGCAACAGACTGGCACAGCTCTGTTGAAACAAGAGCAGCATCGTGACCACATCTGAAGTCTGCTTATTGTTCACATGGACACAAAAACTGTGAATTGGCCTTAACTGTTTTATGTTTTGTAGCAGTAGCTGGGTTTCAGTATATTAGTGTCTTATACCTTAACAGAGGTGGGAAGTAATGAAGTACAAATACTCTGTTACTGTACTTAAGTAGATTTTGCAGGTATCTGTACTTGAGTATTAGTTTTTCTTACGACTTCTTACTTTTACTCCCAACATTTGAACACAAATATCTGTACTTTCTACTCCTTACATTCTCAAAACTGGCTCGTTACTTGTTTCAACCTCTGTGGATGACGACATGACGTAAAAGACGTAACAACAAACGTCTTTATCTTTCCCAGCAGTGTGCAATTTTCACTGAAGCTCCTCACACCACTGCCTGCCTCAGCTGCCTGCCAGAGGCTTTTCAGCTCTGCAGGACTGATTTTCAGATCCAAAAGGGCACGTCTTCATTCAAAGAACTTTGAGAACCAGCTTCTGCTGAGGCTCAATGAAAGATTTTGGTAGTCTTGGAGAGATGAGTGTTTCCATGTTGATTATAGTATTTAATGTTCGTAATGTTGCTGAAATGGAAAACTGTCCAGTGATTTTGTTTTCTCTGTAGCAGCACTGTGCAGGTTCTTAAAGGATGAAAACAATCCTATTTTGTGTGATTAAAACTTTTTTCATTTTGCAGAGTTATCAAGAGAGGCATCGTGTATCATCGAAGCTAAAAATTCATTTTTACTTTTTACTTTTGTACTTAAGTAAATTTCTGAACCTGTACTTTTTTACTTTTACTTGAGGAAAGGAGTTGAGTCAATACTTCTACTTTTACCAGAGTCCATTTTTACACAAGTATCTCTACTTCTACTTTAGTAAAGAATGTGAGTACTTTTGCCATCTCTGTACCTTAATTCAAAAACATAAAAACGTTTAGGTTTTTTCTTCAATGCTTTTGTTTAGAATATTGTGTCCAAGCAACCTGAGGGGATTATACAACTGCACGGGTTACAAAATGGTTAAAAAAATTTACAATGAAAAAGTGAAGTAGTCTAGAAAAGGTTTTGGAAGTATAACTGGAGTACTATTTGTTATATTAGTACAAAGGAGACATCACAGCTGTTGTAGCTACATTTCTGGGACGATGCACATCAGGCCGCTTTGTGTGCTGCGCTGTTCATTGCTGAAGTAGTCAAGCCTAAGTAATAAATCCCCATACCAAGCCCTAATGTTCAGAAGTGACAGTTGGAGGTAATTATGCAGACACATTGTTGATGAAGGATGCTCTTTGAGGTTTATGTCCATGATCCAATATCACATTTATTTGTAAGACAAGTGGAATTACATTGTTGTACTGTATTGCTATGCTGTGATTAAACAAATTTAAACCAACATTAAAACTGGGGGGAAAAAGGGAATAAATCACATTTTCAAATACTTTAACAGTGGATTCTCAAAATGGCACTTTGTATTCATTATTAGATCATTCCACGGTCACAAACGTAACACTGTTTTATTTCTGAAATGTGATAAAATATCGTATGTGATTAGTGTTACAATGTGCTGCCTGACTAACTAACTACTGTCTGGAAATGATCAGAAGTACTGAATACAGAAGCAGTAAGATGGACGGATTCTCTATCAAAAATGACCCCTTATATCCAAGGCCCCATTCAGTAGTGTTAACAAAAGCCACCAGTTGGACCAAACTGAATAATTGAAACGCAAACAACTGATCAAACTGAAGCTCCAGCTCGACAGTTTCATTGTTTATGTACGGGCCTTAGGCGAGACCTGTTGACTTTTCCAATTGGGGTTGGAAACTTTTGTTTGTCCATGCATCTCCAAGACTGATTGTCAGTCTGATCTGAACAATTATCAGCTAAATGTGTTTGCCAGCTCAAGCAGAGCCCCCCTCTGTCTTTGCTGCCCTAAAAAGATCAAAAGGGAAGGACACCCCCCCCTCGAAACACCCCCTCCGGAACCCCCAAACATCCCCTTCACTCCCTTATCCCTCCTCCCAACCTCTTCATTTCCTTTTAGCCATGACAGTATAGCTGGATAGCCAACCATAAATGATTTTTTTCGACGGCTCAGTGTTTGGGACATGGCCTTAGAGTGCACAGCTTTCAACAAGGTGACACGTCTTTTACAAAAAAAGAAAGAAAGAAAAACGATCTGCATATTTTAATCATGTGCAGTTGTGCTCAGCTGATCAAAGAGCTTGAGGGATGCCACTCGTAGCTGAAGGCTTGAGGGTCCTCATGATGTGAATGAGCACAAATTGATGCTACTGATGCTAAACGGTTAAGCGTCTCACAAAATGTCATAAGGTCAATCAACTTTTGGTAGTCATTTGACCGTGACACAACCCTATCAGTTTTAGTGGCTAAAGAGGCCTCAGAGCTCTGCTGCACAATGTCTGGAAAAATCACAATTAGAGTTGTGGAAGGAAAACCGATGTGTGCATTAGTAAAGACATTTTGATCAAACAGACAATTTTGATTCAACAGTTGTATAGATAATTGCTGTATAGACAAAAGGTTTAATGTTTGTTTAAAGATCGGCTATTTGTAACTTCAGAACATTTGAATTTGATCATTTAAAGGTCTGTTTATTAACTATTCCTGGAGTTTTCAACCACAACTCATGGTCCGGAAGTTAATAAGTGTGTCTACTACTATGATTTGATAAAAATAATACTATCAGGTACTTTTGGGAAGGTGTGTTCATTTTAGTCACCTTCATCCATGTGTGAACTCAGGTTCAAAAATAATAGGGAGTGCTAAAACCACGACTAGGTGGAATACTGAAGGAAATGGCTTATAATGTCTCTTAAGCTTATGCTGTGACTTTCATTCAGTTTATTCAGACAAGGTTTAATTATCAAAAAGATGAAAATGTCTTTAGCTAACACCTAGTCAACGGCTATATAAATATTATCTCAACAGAATGAAGTGTGCTTGTATTGACACTTTAAGTAGCTGTAGCTAGTCTAGACGTGGATGAACAGTGTAGACATTTTTTAAATAACAGAGATTGGAAAGGACATTAAACAAGAGCCTGGGTGGATACTGATATGCAAGAACCCTAGTTTTAATTATATAAATAAATGCACTGCTCCAAAGATTTTTTCTTTGGGGTTCTATTTTTGGTAAAACATATTTAAAGGTGTGAAAACTATGATGGTTTCAACTTTTAATATTATTATATTATATTATTTCAGATACCCCTACATGGTAGAATATGCATACAAAGACCTCACAACATGTTGCAAATCTGACAGATAATGAAACCCACTGAAACTCGCACGGATTCAGTTTTCTTAGCGTCATGTATAATGAAGACACAATGGCATGTCAGCCAGTGCAACAGTGCAGCTCACTGATGTGTTGAAAATAGTTTTGGATGACAATGGAGCCTTTGATAACACGCACACAACTTGATCGTAGGATACATTGTTAGTTTCCGTTTGTACAGTGGATTTAATGGCAGTTTAAAATAGGTGGTGAAAACCACCTGCAGCTCAAC